>NW_017537502.1:2827-21969 GCF_001853355.1 Bactrocera latifrons | reverse complement strand
ACTTAAGTGATTTGCTTGGAGGCATAATGCTGGCGGATATAAATAGTATGCAACTTTGTGCCATATACTCAAATTTGGGAGCCAAGTTTCTTCTAAGCCTTCCAAAACCTTCAATTTTAAGTTTGAAATTGCTTGAACATCATTCTCATCGAATTTACAAAGTTCTTTTATTCGATGAGTTACAGGTATTACGTAGCATAAGAAAGGGGTGGAACAACCCTGAAGTTTTTTAAAAATGATTTCAAAATCTCGGCAAAGCTTAACCAAGGCTTGAATTATATATATATTTAAATTTGTAAGCCTACTAATTTCTCCATTATTTGTCAAAATTTGATTAATTTTCAACCGATTGTCTGCTATTGACTTTAGCATATAAAAATGTGAGTTCCATCGGGTTGGACAATAGCTTTTCAACGACGTTTGCAGCATATGTTGCATACCCGATTTTTTAAAATATTTTACTAACTTTTTACATGACAAAATTATGTCTTTGAGTTCATCTGTAGATTCAACACTTGATTGTAAAATGTTAGAGAAAAGGTGACTTGAATAATTAAGCCTTTCGTTGTTTTCTAATGCCTTTTTCACGTTGCTTCCTCGATCGGTGACGAAAATAACGCTATCTAAACTATGAATGCCAAATTCACCAAACAGACTTCGTAGCTTGTTTTTAATATTAATTCCAGTACATTGCGAAAAGTCCATAGACTTTATCCCAAGTACAATGTCATATAATTTAAAGTTTTTTTGAAAGTGCAATGTGGCACACAAAAAATCTCGTTTAATGTAGTTGTCTTTCCACAAATCAATTATGGCTGAACAGTGACCGGACTCTACAATACTGCTTAATTCACATGATATCTCTTTTTTTTCATGTTCGCCTTTTTTTCTATTTTGCGCGAAATTGTTGTAGGGTCTGTAAGCAAATCGTCTATATCTACATTTTTGCCATATTTCATGCCAATAGCTATAAAAAATTGTATTAGATTCCTAAATCYGGAACCTTCTACGGTTGAAAAAGGACGACAGTCTGCAATCATCCAATCCGCGCAAGTTTCTAAGGCTAGTTTTCTATCGTCTTCACTAACTTTCTGTTTAGACTGCTCTTTTGTATGTAAAATGTAGCATTTGTGTCTATTGAGATTCGAAGTCTGCATGTAACGATATTTAAACACTTTTTTGCAATTTCGGCAACACACCAAACCATTTAAAAGACTTCCGTCGTCTTTTATAATTTCTGCAAACATATCCCATATAGCACTTYTACCCTTTCGTTTGTCATTTAGTTTATAAAAACCATTACCAATTTTATCTACGACTGCTTCGGTATCAATAGTAAACTTTTAAACTAAAAGAAATGAAATACTTACATACATTTGTATATATATATTTAATAAAGAAAGTATTCTACCAAACTAAGTTAGCAAAATAAAACAACTTACAATTACTGAAATAATTCCACTTAATTATTTTTTTTTTCACAACTAGCAATGCGCAGAATGAATACACAAAAATAAACGATACGAGTAACTGCTCAGAAAGTTCAGCAAGTTCAGCAAGTGGAAGCCATAACACGAATCAATACTCAAACTCATTCGTACTTTTTTCCACTCTCACGACTCAGTGAGTCTAATAAGATTTTTAGAGTTAGAACCAACTAAGACACAAATTGTCGCTCATATTTGTATATGAGTGCTGTGTGGATTTCTATGATTTGGTTGGAATGAGTAATAGCATTTTATGAATTAGCATTGATACACACTTGCACCAATTGTTATGGCTCATGACTTAAGTACACCAATTTTATTGGTACTCAATGCAGATCTCTGGTATGTATACATATGTACGCTAGTTTGTTGGCGAAGCTGTTACAGCGGCAATGGAAGCGGTAACAATCGGCGATCGTTTGTTAGTTTCTTTCGGCACAGCTCGGATTTTCTACTTGTTATTATGAATGTATGTACATATATATGTGGCTCGCATTTGCTTTTGCTTACAAATGTGACAAAGAAATAATATATGTACATACATATGCCAAAGAAATTCTATTGTTTAAATTTAAGAGAAATCAAATTAAAATTATTTTTATATAATTTTTCCCGATTTTGTAAAAATAATTAAAATGTTTATAATTTTTCGAAAAAAAAAAGAAATGGTTCATATAATATAAAAGGATCACGCATATGTGACAATGGGCTCAGAGAATGCTTTTTTACATTCTCTGTGTGACTTTGTATATTTTTCTACAAAGCATTTCTCTTTATTTATTCTCGCATGAATATAGTCTTTTAACATATATTTTTGCCATTGCACGTGCTCAATTCTGCTAAATAGCAGCGAGAACGGCGAATTCCTTTCTATAGATCTATCAGCTATGTTAGCCGTCAAATCAAATATTATACAGAATTCGATTGGTACCTTCTCTATACTTTACATTCTCTGGTTAGACGATGCACGGCCTTCAAGCCACACCACTGTGCCCGTCGGAGTGGGGAGCGTGAGGGTTTTTCGTTACGGATTCGTTGGATTCGTTTAACTTGAATTAACATCAAAGAAAAAGAAATACTGCATGAATAAAATAAATAAATAATTATAATTGCATAAGGTGATACAAAATGCTATGCAACAGGCAGTTCCCGAGTGCCACATGTCTTTTTTTTTTAGGTTGGTAATGCTGTCAGTGACATTTATGTGAAATTTTACGTCAAAATATTCATTAGTGTTTGAGATACGTGTCGTTTTGTGAGCTGCTAAAAGTGAGTTTTTCGTTTTTTGCGATGTCGAAATTTGTTGAGCAAAGAATTTGCATTAAATGATCATTTCGCCAAAAACTYAACCCATATCGTTCCGCAACCACCGTATTCAACTGATCTGGCGCCGTGCGACTTCTGACTGTTTTCATACGATATTCAAGCCGTAGCGAAGACGGAACTGAAGGCCGTCCCGAAAAGTGACTACAACCAATATTTCGAAGATTGGAAAATCCGTTGGCATAATGTATTACATCAAGTGGGGATTACTTTGAAGGGGATGAAATTTATTTGGAAGAATAAATAAAGAATTTTCAGAATAAATACAATGTCACCTTATTTTTTGGGCACTATTTAGTACTAGTGGATCCGGTAACGCGTTCCTGTGTTATACATTTTATACTATTATTCATGTCATAAACTATTCAATACAGTGAAAATTTTATTTACGAGTAAAGGCGAAACCGCTTTTGTCGGTGTTGGAATCCAATGGATTGTAGTTGAGATTTAATATGTTATTATTATTATAATAATTTAAATATGTTCATACAAATAAATTATATTGAAAAAAATAACGAATTTAAGGCTGCTTTCTCAATGTGTCTTTACCAGTTTCTGTGCCCAGTTAATAGAGTTGTCCGCTTAATAAAGCGTTCCCTGTATTTTTTATTTATGAATATTTTTCACCATCCTTTCTTCTAAGCTGGCTCAATGTACTAAATTTTACTAAAATYGGTTCGGCAGTTTAGGAGTCCATCGCGGACAAACAAAGTGGCACGTGAATTTTATATATAAAGGTTGGATATATGCGTCGTTTTATGAGGCTCTAAAAGTAAATTCTTCGATTTTACCATGTCTGAATTTATGGAACGCCACATTTTCAACTAATATCGTGCCACAACCACCGCATTCGCCTGATTTACCTTCGCGTAACTTCTGGCTATTCAACAAATTCATATGAGGGGATTACTTTGAAGGAGGTGAAATGGGTACAAAATTCAATTTTTATTTTGATCACAGTGGGATGTACGTATTAGACGTGACACAAAAAATCATTGAAAGAACAGTATAATAAATATTTTAAAATAATAAATATTTAACCAACATACAATTTAGTATACAAACTGTATTTCATCAGTGACCACCTACTTTTACATAGAAATTAGATTCAGTAATTTTGTATTTAAACAACGCAGAGTTGATAAAAATTTTTGATTCCTTATGGTTTATTATTTAGTTTCAGTGACAATTACTTTTTATTAATATTTAGAGGAAGGTCGTATTATAATTGTGTATATCAACTACTTACTATTATACTATATATATATATGTATATTATATATATAAATAATAAACTCACATATAATTTATCATACATAATTTAAAAAAAAAATCAAATACTTTAATATTTTAAGTTATCTACATTAACCAAAACTTTTCAATATTGTATAGGTGTATAAAATGACCTATCCAATATACTCGTCGTACACAGTTCCAAGACGGGTATATACTGGAGCACGTATTTATACTTCACCTGTTCGAGTTATAACTTCCCCAGCTCGAGTAGTGACACGAGTTATACACTCACCATCTCCCATACGTGTTGTTCGCACAACTACACGGGTTATTTCCTCACCGGAACGTACAATGTCATACACCTACACAACACCAAAGATATATAACTCATCATATTTACCAGCAACCATTTATAGCTCGTATTTACCCTCTACTTATGTATACTCCACTCCATCCTATTACTACTCGCCCATGTCTCGTGTGTTCACCCGCTCGCTGAGCCCTCCAATCAGGATAACAACTTCTCCAGTGCGTTCTACAACATCATATTTGAAGAGAACATTACCAGGATATGGCGCTCGTGCTCTTACCAATTACCTCAACACTGAACCCTTTGCCGTGAGTGTTCAAATTTTAAAATATTGATTATTTTAACAGCATTTTGTTTACAAGAGGTGAATACAGATTAAACCACGAACTGGTTATCTCCGTTTTATCTGAAAAAATAACACACTTATATGATTAATATGTTAGTAGACATTTGCAACCCAATTGTTAAAAGTATTTAATAAAATTCTAATTAACACGCGGCATGTCCAAACATGAGTCTATATGTATTACAATATATTAAAAAATTGATTTGCAGGCTTTTCAGGATGAAACGAACCGTATTCGCCACAGAGCGCAGTCGTTGATTCGTGATATCCACTCTCCAGTAGTTCGCAGATCTCGTAGTTGCACACCATTTCCCGTAACTGGGTAAGTGTGGTATAGTTCAAAAACGTTTGTTCTTATAGTATTTATGATTTATCTTAGATATACTTATGAGCCAACATCTAAGCTTGCTCTTGATGCGTATGTCGAAAGAATAACCAATCCTGTACGTCATGTAGCCAAGGAAGTTCATAGAATCTCTCACTATCCTGAGCCAGCTAAAAAATATGTTGGTATGTATAAATTTAATATTTTCGTGGTTTTAATCGCGAGACCAGTGCTTTCTGTGAATTTACTTTTGTGAATATTATCGAGTAATTTTCATATTAGCTGCCTTCACCAAGTATTGGAGAGCAGTGAATCGAAGAAAGCAAACGGGCAACTATTCCCGTACATGTCTTCTGACGCATGCCCATTTGAGTTGTAATTCATTCTTGTTACGAAAATTTTTTATTGTCATGTCAAAATACGTGTTACGAACTCCTTAGCTTTGCTTTATTACACTGTGGAACATTTTTGGGATTATTGTCGGGGGAGGGGGGGGGGGTTTGGGATGGGGTGAGAAATTCCAAGTCAGGGTGATGATACTAGGTCAATATAGTAAAACCCTCAAAGGGTTTGGCGTTTGTATGTGTCAGTTTTTTTTATGACCTTTTAAATTTTTTCCTTATCTTGATGTTTTTGCCAAAATGTTACAACTAAGCGAAAAAACATCAAGATAAGGAAAAAATTTAAAAGGTCATAAAAAAAAACAAATCGATTTTTGTTCACCATGCGGTTGTTGTCATTACGAGTACTAATCAAGGTATACAAGGTTTGTCCGTATAGTAATGGTACTGACTTTCTTCCGCAGCGACTGTACTTCGGAGTGTGCGCGAGTTAATTTTTACATGAAGTAAAAAGGAGTCAAAAGCTGCATCGAAATGTGTACACTTATTAATACTCTTAAGACTAACTTATTATATAAATCCTTACTTCTATTTATACTAACTAGTATATTTACTTATTACTATTATGTTTAGATACAGTTGTACTCGTATACTTATTATATTATTTGTTTACAAATTGCTTGCTTAGATACATTTCCTTTGTTCTAAGATAAGGTTGTTGTGGAATTCAAATTTAGGTTTATTTTGATGCATCTTCTTTAATGGTATTTTAATACTTTCTGCTTCAATCATAAGGAATACGTTAATTAACTCGCACATCGATTGTAATCGGTAGAGGGTGTTCCTAGCTAACGAACAAGCGGCTGGTCAATTGTCTCCGAGCACCTGGACGGAGGCGTTTGATATAATCAAGCTGACTTACCCAGATATTACTTTAGCAAGAAGTGGTATATTTTAGTGGCACTAGGCCTTTTTCGAAGACTAGGAAGAGGTCTCTGATGATTATTGGAAGAATGAGCAAATCCAAAATTAAAACGATGCTCATTGTGTTTTTTGATTTTTTTCTCCTGAACAAACCGTCAACGTCTAATTTTGCGTGGAAGTCCTCAAGACACTCCAGATGTGACCTCCTCCTCCCCCCGAACTTTGTTTTGTTTCCTTTTGAAGTTGAAATCCGAGAGGCTGCCTGTCTTTCCGCCCACCCGTGCAACATAATACCTTGAGTAAAAATTTAAAGTTAAATGAAGTTTGGTATTACAGTTAGGCGAAATCTGACCACTGCCTATTTCGCTTTGCAATACACAAATCAAGCACCAATGAAAACAAAAAATTAAAATTTAAATTATGTAAGAGGTCTAAATTGTCAAAATGAGATCATATATTTCCAACCTCCCAGATACCAAATATGTGGACCCTACAACCTGACTCTGTCCAAAAATATCGATCAATCTAAGAGCTATGTTGTTTAAATTCAGAGAGAACTTTTGTCTGATAATTATGTAGCGTTTTGTTAACAATGGATATATTGGTCAATAGGGGAAATATTATATTTCGTATTTCTGATCAAATTTCAACTTATTTGTTTTTTTTATGCTTATAATGAACTGTAATGAACCAAATGTGTACCATTTCGGTCGACTAGTTTTTGGTAGTTTTTCGCTAGAGACATTATTCCATCCGTATAAAACTTTCATAGTTTCTCAGCGTTGACCTCTCACTTTTTGACGAGCCATCAAAGATGTGTATGGTCTAGCGTTGCCCTGATGGAGGACGAAGCCTTTTCTTTTGATCAGCTCTGGCCGTTGTTTTCGATTGATTACTTCAATCTCATCAGTTGTTGACAGTACAATGTAGACAGTACAATGTAGAATCAATCAATCGTTGCTCGGCTGGAGCAGCTCATAGTGAATGATTATTTTCCAATCCCACCAAACGCTCAGCACAGCCTTTCAAGGCGTCAATCCTGGTTTTGCGACCATTTGTTGAGCTTCATCACGCTTTGACCATGATCTCTTTCGCACGTTATTGTATATTGGATTAACTTTTCGTCTCCTGTTACCATTCGCTTTAGAAACGTTTCGATTTAATTTTTTTCAGCAAAGAATCGCAGATGTTAATTCGGTTCATTAAATTTTTCACAGACAATTCACGTGGTACCCAAGCATCGAGCTTCTGTTTGTAGCCAGCCTTTTTTAAATGATTCAGAACCGTTTGATGATGAATGTTAAGCACCTTAGCGATGTCATGGCTGCTTACGTGACGGTCCTCGTCAATCTTTTCCATAATTTCATCGACTTTTTCAACGATAGGCGACCATAGCGAGGTGCATCTTTCACATAGAAATTTCCAACGAGCGAATCATTGTTGTGCTACACGAACAGATACAGCATTGGAAACTTCATAAATTTCAATGGTGGCATGCATGGCATTCTTTCCTTCAAAAAAATTTCATAATATAGCGAATTTATTTTTAGCCTTTCTAACACTATATGGTACAGACTTTTACAATTTTTAATTGCATTTTCCTGCAATTGTTGCGTATACTTCCACATGCAAATGAAATAACTGTTACCTCATAAAAATTATAAAACAAATCGAGATATCGACAGACAAACATTCGCAAAACGGTAACGTTGACGTTGGGCATATCGTCATTGAATGATAGGATAGAGCTACCAGTGTCAAATTTATATTAAATAAAATGATAGAATTTTCTAATTTACCAGCTGACATGATTATTTTGAAAAACATATTCGCACATTTGATACTCTATAATCGCTATAAATATCTTCAAAATATATCCCCTTTATTACCCAATATTATCACTAAGATACTCTACTCATATTTAAATATAAAGGCAAAAGTCATCTGGCTTCAATGAGGATTTGCGGTGATAAAGCATATAATATTAGAAGGCCAATGTACGATTCGGACAAGGTCCGTACTGATATAAATCTTCTATCATGGTATTTAAGAAATTCTCATGGAAAAGGTGACGAAAAAAGTAAGGAGAATTATTCCGAGAAAGCAGGTAAGTACGCCAGCAGAAATACAATTTAGACATCATCAATGTCACATGCACACCCTCTACTAATAAAACACGACACTATTGGTTTGGAAGTTAGTCATGGTCACAATTGCTATTTCTCAAAAGACATTTTGAATTTCATTATATTAACTTACTTTAGCATGTATAAATAAAGTTAGTGCAAACATTTTCCTTGCAACATCGTGATTTGCTGGTATCGCAATTTCGTATTGCATTTTTTCATTTATACTCTTGCCACATGTGGCTACAGAGTTTCATTCACCTAACGGTTTTTTCAGCTAAAACTAATCGAGATATATAGTATATAGGGTCATAAATATGTAAATGATCAGGATCATGAAGCGAGTTTAAACCTGGGTGACAGTATGTCTGCCCGTCCGTCCGCGCAAGCTGCAACGTGAGTAAAAATTTAGATATTTCAATAAAACTTGGTATGCTCGTTCCTTGGCAAAAATAAACACAGACATAGATGGGCGTAATCGGCAAACTACAATACTAAAAAAATGAACAAGTAGGCGTGGTCCCGCCTTCTAATTAGTTTAATGTACATAACTCTTAAACTGCTGAAGCTACGATGACTAACATATCCGAAATATAGCTGCATGTGTTTCCTCTCCCCTTAACAGTATGCCTGTGTGTTATAAAAGGGGTGAACCGGTTAAATAATTCCCTTAGTCCCTACGTGTAAGATTGTAAAGATTTTCGAACTTCCTGCCAATATGTAAGTGAATGTTTTTCTTAAAACGGTCAATATTTTTGCATAAATATAACGAGAAACTAACAAGTCTTACGTAACGGAAGGTACTTCCCTGATAGCAGGATTAGCGAGAAAAATGTGTCAAAAGCTGATTCCATGGTAAAAACGCAGAAATCAGCCATCTTTGTTTATTTTCATTTGAAAAATCTTGCCATTGCTCAATACGCATATATAGTTTTGTGCACATCTAAGTTTTCAATTACAATTTTTCATAATATAAAATATCAAAACTGAAAACAAACTATTAAAACTAGTTTATATATTTATAAATAATAGCATTCGACTCTGATTTTGAGTTATCTTAAGAAAATTTCAAACATATTGAAGATAACTTTTATAATTACTACATTATATCGAGCTTGGCAACCCTGCGTTGTGAAAGAGCAATCAGCTGACATCTTCCTACGGCAAAGAGAGAAGTGAGTAGCATTTTTCGCTAAGGTGGCACCAATTAGAGATTCCAAGCGAAGCCAGGTCCATCTCCACCTGGTTTTTCCAAGAGAGTGGAGGTCTTTCTCTTATCGCAACGTCGACTCATCAGTTGTTGTCATCGTCCATGCTTCTACATTATATAGCAGGACGAGAATAATGAGTGCCTTATAGAATTTGGTTTTCGTTTGTCGAGAGTGGAGATTACTTCTCAATTGCCTGCTCAGTCTGAAGTAAGAGTGGCAAGACGAAGTTATCTACGACTTCGAAGTTATGACTGTCAACAGTGATTAAAGATTAAAAAATAATAACGATTAAAACAGTGTGTATTAAAGTACTTTGTGACATGTTTTCAGTTTTTCTTCGCCGCCCCAGCCGCTTTGTTGTTCTTCTTGGGGAGACATGTAGTAGAACAACAAAGCAGTGGGGGCTGATGAATTGCCGGCAGAGCTATTCAAACACGGCGGCGAAACCTGATAAGGAGCATGCATCAGCTTCTTTGTAAAATATGGTCGGACGAAAGCATGCCTAAAAATTGGAATTTAAGTGTGCTATGCCCAATTAACAAAAAAGGAGACCCCACAAGCCTCCTCAACATCGCATATAAGGTTCTATCGAGCGTATCGTGTGAAAGATTAAAGCCCACCGTCAACAAACTGGTTGGACCTTATCAGTGTGGCTTTAGGTCTAGCAAATCACCAACCGACCAGATATTCACCATGCGCCAAATCGTGGAAAAGACCCGTGAAAGAAGAACCGACACACAAAACCTCATCGTCAATTTCAAAGTTGCTTTCGACAGCATGAAAGGGAGCTGCCTTTATGCCGCGATGTCTGAATTTTGTATCCCCGCAAAACTAATACGGCTGTGTAAGCTGGCGTTGAGCAACACCAAAGGCTCCGCCAGAATCGGGAAGGACCTCTCCGAGCCGTTCGATACAAAACAAGGTTTCAGACAAGGCGACTCCCTATTGTGCGACTTCTTCAACCTGCTTCTGGAGCAAATAATTGGAACTGCAGAACTAAATAGAGAATGTATCATCTTCTATAAGAGTGTACAGTTGCTGGCGTATGTCGATGATATTGATATCATCGGCCTCAACATCCGCGCCGTTAGTTCAGTTTKCTCTAGACTGGACAAGGAAGGAAAACAAATGGGTCTGGCAGTGAACGAGGCCAAGACGAAATATCTCCTGTCATCAAACAAACAGTCGTCGCACTCGTGACTTGCCACTCACGTCACTGTTGAGAGTCATAACTTTGAAGCCGTAGATAATTTCGTCTACCTTGGAACCAGCGTAAACAACCAACAATGTCAGCCTGGAAATCCAACGCAGATTATCTCTTGCCAAAACATGCTACTTCGGAATGAGTATGCAATTGGGAAGGAAAGTCCTCTCTGACAAACAAAAACCAAACTCTATACTCCAGCTCTGAAAGTATTCGACGCTGTACCCGCCGGGGGAAGCAGAAGAATAGGAAGATCCCCACTCCTTTGGAAGGACCAGGTGGAGAGGACCTGGCTACGCTTGGAATATCGAATTGGCAACACATACTGAAAAGTAGAAACGACTGGCGCGCTGGCGCAATTAAGAAGAAGAGTGATTTTTGGTCAAAGAATCGCTCACAAGCGTCGATCGATTAGACGGCGCATTATCGTGCAACGAACGCGACAAATACGGCGCACTAAAGGCTTCAAAACTCCAAGGTAGAATACCGCATTAACGTATTGGCCGAGTGGAACAGATTCATTGTTGAATTCACGTCTTTACTTTTGACTTCTCCATGTGCAATTTTTTTGCTTTTATATCGTCCGGTGCCTTCTATTCAGCACTCTGGTGTTTCGTTTCGGGATCATAATTCGTTTCGTCAATAATCGTAATATTGTAAAGGACGTTTTTGTCCTTTTTGACCTCTTTAATRATGTCCTTCGAATGTTGGATTGTGAGAAATTTTTGGTCGTCAGTCAATATGTGCGGAACAAAAAGTGCACACACCTTTCGTAAGCTCAAATGTTCGGTCAAAATGCAATAAATCGATGTTTTGTAGATGTTCAATTCTATTTCCGGGAATTTCAATGACGATTTCGGTTGATTTTTGATGAATACACGCATAGTTTCGATGAAATTTCTGGTGGTCACGGATTTTGATTGGCCCACATGTTAATCGTCATTTATATCCTCACGACTACTTTGAAAACGTTGAAACCACTCGTACACTCTGCTACGGGATAAGCAATCTTCGTCATAAACTTGGTTTATCAATTGAAATGTTTCAGTAAAAGTTTTACCAATTTTAAAACACAATTTAATGCTGGCTCTTTGTTCGAAGCTCATTTTCGCACCAATAACACAAACATACTGGCCCTTAAAACGCAATAACTTCACATATGTCATGAAATTCTCACAGAACAATCAATAGAGATAGCACGTTCTAACTCATTAGTCGACATGTAGATTTCGCCACCAGGGGGCGCTTGATTCAAAAAGATTACTTTACCTTGTAACCTCTTTTTTTTGAAAATGATATTTTAAGTTACTCAACCATACAATATTTAAATTTTCTATTCGGTTCTAATATTTTTGCCAATAATTTTTCTGTTTAATAAATGTTATTTGCAAATTTCTGTGAAGCTACTATAGTTCAATGTCAATAACGGACATTGACATAGTTTTCTCTTTTAAATATTAAAAAATTGTTCCCTTAATTAAGCTTTATGAGATGAAATAGTGTATAGGTAAGGAAGTACCTTACGTTATATTATATTTCCTATGCGTTCTTACCAGTACTATGTGCAAGTTCTATTTATTGAAAAAAAATTAACGAAACTATGCTCACTTTTAACAAATTTTAACCTATTACATATTCTGAAACCTCATTATTTTTGTAACTTTTCCTTGCTCTCTTATTTATTTGATTATATTCAGCCCTTTTTATTTTCAAAAATCGTATCATTAACAAAATGATGCTACATCTGTGACTAACTAAATACATACAAACTACTATTATATTTTAGGGGAGTTTACTAACGTTATTTTGTTTTTTATGATTGATTGATTCTTTACAGTTGATGCTGTTGAAGTTGATGCCTAAATGATTATGCCTGCTTTTGATATGGATTTGTAATTTAAGTACAATGTATATCTGTTTCTTATATTCTTTATAAAAGCTTCTTTCTCAAACTGATCGTAACCAATATCGGGGCTAACAAAAATTTTAACCGGCCAATAACTTGCCATTTATGACTAGAAAAAATAAAAGTCACATATTTATATACGTTTTTATAGAATTTACGCATCTTGTAAAACTAATGATATCATTTAAAGATCCAAACTTCACTATTATAGTAAAGGATTTTCGAATGTTTTTTAACAGGTTAATTTATTTATGTGAAGATAAAAAATATTTATTTTGTACTATTCGTAGAATATTTTGTTTGACATTATATACCAAAAAATTGCAATAACTAAAATGTGGTGATTGTTTTTATATGGATACATAAATAAAAGTATTTATACATGTATTCTTATATGAATTTTATATGTCCAACTAAGTTTTTTAATATATCTACGTTTAACTGGTTACATATAGGGCGCCAAAAAAACGGTAAAATCGCGTATGTGGTAAATATTATATTCCACGTGTTATTGTGAACAACTTTGCATAAAAGAATTCCTAAAACCGCTTTCGAACCACTGATTTTTTAACTGAAGTTTAATTTTTATATGAATGCATTTCGAATTTCTATTCAGAATTTGTCGGAATCGGCCGAATCGGGCAGCTATAGGATGTTCTTTTCGAGGTTTCCAAAAATTTTTAAAGAAAAAACACAGAAACTTCAATTTTAATCGTGAATTTTTATTATTGTTTTTTGACATTTATTTATTGAAGATCATCTCTGTCACATGTTGGCCGCGGCTACGTCTCAGATGGTCTATCCGTTGAGTCCAATTTTTCTCATTCTGGTCGTAGTCTATTCAGTCGAATGCTGGGTGTCACGCTGGACACGACTCACGCGTGATCTGCAATTGAAATTTTGAAATGCAACTTAGTTTGTGTTTAACGTTGATAACTAGATATGTACATACAACTTAATTAAAACTTATTGGTAGGCGAGACCACACTTTTTTTTTTTCATTGTTTAGTTTGTATTATAGTACAGTTATGCAAGGTTACGTGGCTTTTGGTCTTTAATTAAAGACATGCCGATCTCGGCAAACGATGAATATCTGAAAACCTGACACACTGGTTTTTATAGAAAAAATCGACGAGCTCTAATATGTGTACTATGTAAGAGCAATTAAATTTAAATAACATGCAAATAATATCTAAAAGAAACAACCAATAATATTTGGCGTTTACTTATAGACATATAGTATATATCGTCCCCTGAAATGCAAAATAACGTAACAGCACTTTATGTAGGTTTACTGGAGATGCATAAAACCGTAAAAAAAGGAACCCACTTGAAATATTGAAACAAATTTTTCAAATCTGAATCAACATGAAACTATAAATTTATTTTAGAAAAAAAATAAAGAAAAAATGAAGCAAGTTTTATGGTAGGTGTCCAACGTTATTTTGAATTTTCATTTTTGGAACAAAATAATGATCAATCTAAATTTGTACAAAAATTAAAAATTGTAATATGAATACTTTTTTAATTTTAAATAAAAACACTTGAAAGTTTCTCATATTTTATGTTATTTTTATTACTAATATGTACATAAGTACTAGAAAAAAATTTAAATATTTCAAGCTAAAAAGTGAGGATAATGTTTAATTATTATTTATTAAATAATTAATTATTCAAAAGGTATATTATCATAAAATTAATAAAAGTCTGCTGAAATTAAAGCATTAGTTATTGTTAAATTTTGCATGTGCAAAAGAATAGGCTTTTGAATTCCTAAAAAAGCACGGGCCTGATCACTTGGATCATGGAGTCGCTAAACCGAACTCTGGCGGCTCCTTCTCTACCCATATACCGACTGAGTTGTCGGTGGGAAGAAGCCGTTAGAGAAGAGAGACAGGGAGCTTCTTCATAGATGGGTCAAAGGTGAAGGGGTCTACTGTCAGGAGCTCTCTATCAACTACAGTTTTAGGCTTCCTAACTATTGCAGTGTCTTCCAGGCCGATATTAGAGCCATGGAGGTAGCAGAGGATTTACTACTCCAGAGTGCAGCCTCCTTCAGAGAAGTGACCATCGACTCAGATAGCAGAGCTGCGATTATAGCCTACTCATTAACAATGAGAGAATTCAGAGCTGATCGAAGATCTAACTTCGCTATCAAAAGCATCTAATGTCTTTGTGATAAGAATGATATGAGTGTCAGACCACAGCGGACTCGCAGGAAACATGAGCTAGCAAGAAGAGGCACCATAGAACCGCTATCGGTATAATGGGAGGGGATCTATGCTCCCGTATTCTCTTCTATTAATCTAACGCTGGGCGTCGCAGAAACTTGGTCAGCGCTGGGCCACCATTGGTACACCCGCTGTCGCAAAAGGCTTTTGGCCCAATATTATTTCCATGAGATCTCTTTGCTAGCCTTTCCCTAGTTTTGGGGCCTGTACCTACAGACGTCCCACCGAACTGGCGAGAAGCGTTTTGTTAATTCAGAAGTTCGAAAACAGCAGTTCTTCTTTTCTATGGTCTCACAAAGGACTACATATATGTATATAGTAGGCCACGTTCGGTCAACCATGTAGCCTAAAATAACCAAGGACATTGAACTTAATCATTAAAAATAAACATAAAGAATACATGATGGCTAACTTCGATATAAAAAAAACCAAACACTCTGTTATATTTACATACATGAATGATGATACATTATTTTGTTTAAAGAAATCAAGCACTTGATGATACGCTTTTTGAATTTTTAATATACCTTGGGTATTTTTGATCGCAGAAGCTTAAAATTTGTGACTCATATGTAATATGATATGGTGAATCGTAATCAGTAAAAAAACTCAATTTTGAATTTTTTGATGATAAGTTATTTTGCATTTCATTTGTTCACCAAACAATCTGTTATATTTACATACATGAGTGATGATACATTATTTTGTTTAAAGAAATCAAGCACTTGATGATACGCTTTTTGAATTTTTAATATACCTTGGGTATTTTTGATCGCAGAAGCTTAAAATTTGTGACACATATGTAATATGATGTGGTGAATCGTAATAAGTAAAAAAACTCAATTTTCAATTTTTTGATGATAAGTTATTTTGCATTTCAGGTGATGATATACTTCTATATTGATAGTAATATTAGATATATGAGTTTTGACGTACAGTGCTTCCCAGTAAAAAATCGGATAATCCAAATATAAATTTTAGATCGCTTCAGGATAATAATACTCCTTTTTAACATTATTTGTCCTTGTGAGGGATTACTACTCCTAATAAAGAGCAAGTAAATCTTTCTTTTAAGTCTCTTACTGACTTCCGAAACTATAGCAGAAGAAATAATCTTCTTTGTATCCAGAAATAGTACAAAAAGAGTAATTCTTTACAGAAAGAACACAAAAAGCGTAAATATTTTTGTCTCTTGAAAAACCATAAAAAGAGTTATATTATTTTACGTAAAGTAGTAATATTTTACATCATTGAGTACTATTAAAATTCCATATTTTTATTGTATAAATTAGTAATGCTCTTTATAAAAATAAATAAAGTTCATTGTTGCTAAGAAAAATTTTCTTTAACGGGTTCTGCAAAAGATGAGAAAATAGATAACATAAATTAGTAACTTCAGATATAATATAAAAGTCTCAGATCTTACGAAAAAGGATAAAGTTAAACAATCTGACTTTATTGATCGCCATCCCAGTTGATTTTGAGAAAAAATTTGTCGTGAAAAACTTTCGCAAGCTGACGCTGCTGCAGCAAAGTTTATTTGATTCCACTTGGAATTGGGGGAACAGTTTTTCTTTTTTGTCATTTGTGTTTGTATGTCTGTATGTATGCACATAATTATATGCCATTAGAATTTCAGTTCTCTTTCCATTCGTTTCGCATTCACACTTTTGATAAATTAATTAATTTTCCACAGACACTCCTTTTCTGGTTTCACCTTAGCGAACTTGGAATCAAGAAACCATTAAAAATATATACAAGACACAAAATAAATTATTTCTTCACAAAAAAATTTATAAATTGCTATTACCACTTCGGATTCCGATATTTAGCCCCACCATGAAATAACTTAATGGGTAAAAGCTGTAAATCAATACTAGCTGGACGTATGTATGTTCTTTAAAGGTGTATCCAATAATACTGTATGATTGCTCAAAATCTTTTTTTAACATTCCGATCCTAGCTAAAACGGAATTAACTTTATTTTCCACATTTTTTATCGCTTTTTCATTATTTGCTAGAGAAGATAGAGTTTAATGTTAACTAAGGCAATTTAATTCATTTACCTTTACCATTAATAGCAATTCTAAATGGTATAGTATACGGCTTAAATATTGCTTAAATTAAAGAAGTAGCTTTTTGTTAAACACTTTTCATTTTGTTCACTAATCGTTTTAACTGACGCCTCGAATAAATACCTTCGAGATATTTTATTCACGTTCACGCGTTGATTCCAAAAATTAAAATGTCAAAATACGTCTATTTTTAAAACAGAAGATTTTACATTTGGAGTATTTATTCCTTTTAAATATATCAATAAGCGAGGAAACAAATGGTTTTTATAAATAAACGGTTTTTGTAAACAAATGATTTTTTGCTTTTATTGCTCACTTAATGTTCGAAATAAATGATGAAATCAGTGTCCCTTTATTGCTCGAATTTAGTATTAATGTATTTTAGTGAGTTACATAAGAAAGTTCCGGACGATTACATTTAAACTTTTATTAAATTTATTATGAGTCTCTTAAAAAGTAGTGAATAAAATCATGAAATTGATCTTCCAGTTTAAAAGAGAAATTAAGCGACATTTTTGAGTTAAGACATCAAATAACAGTGTGATAATCGCAATTATTTCATCCAAAGTGACACATTTCATAAGCCAGGTAAACGTCGCAATTAACACAAAAGATGATCTAACGGTGATTTTCCAGTGTACTACGATTTGACATACTAAAAAAAAATTATTATGAAGTTTTTGAGTTGTGACTATTAAAGTTAGTGTGTGTTAAAGCTATATCTTAGGATAGGCCAATTAAAATACGTAAGGTTTTTATACGATTTGACATACTGAAAACAAAATTATTGTAAAAATGTTTGAGTTGTGACTTTTGTAGTTAGTGTGTGATACAGCTATATATTTGAATTGGCCAATTAAAACACGTAAGTTTGTTCTTAGATACCGTGAAAATATTGTTAAAAATAAAAAAAATTCGGTAAAATTGGAGTTCTTAATACTAATGTTAACAATCAATGTTCCCAATTACCGTATTATCTTTATGATATTATTTCATATTTTAAAATTTTAGATGAACCTACTTTGAAACGTAATAGCTAGTTATTTATATAAGCATTTGAAATGGTAATGAGTTCTCGTACCGTAGACCGTGAAAATATTTATAAATACTTCACAAATTCAAAAATATATACATATGCTTATACATTTTTAAGTAGCTTAATTGGGATTTTTAATGGACACTTGAATGTAAATTCTACATATTTATTTATGCTAACCTTTTACAAAACTGCTTCTTTCACTAATTTGCTTATGTGCTCACAAAATAAAATAAAATGTAATATTGAACATGATATAACACGAAAATAACAAAGAGCGTTGAAACAATCCCTGAACGGTAAGTGTTTCCAATAATTAAAAATTTAAGTATATGTGATAATTGTATCGGAATAGTCATCCAAATAAGACAAAAATTATGTACAAATCAATATATCTTGGTTTACTTATATAACAATTTCCACAATATGGACCTTTAAATATTTTTTATAGATCCTGACTTAGACCCGTATCGTCCGTCTCGTAAATTTTCTACACCTCTATCATTAGATGACCCCGTTGGAGAAGAAACCAAAGAAAAACAACGTCTTCGACATGAACGCCTAATGACTGTCAGTGAGGAGGTTTTAGACGAAATTCAGTTAGAAAAAAAGAAAGCTCTTATTACGGATGAGTTAAAGGAACGAGAACAAAAGTAAGAAAAATGTTTTTCACATTTTACAGTGTAGGGGTTATAATTTCGAACATGGAATTTTGCAGAACTCTAGGAGAGAGTATTAACAAAAAGCCTAAGGAATATACTAAGAAAAAAGAAGATGCTCTTAAACCCGAGGAAGCACGATTAGCTGAAGAAGCTCGATTATCTGAAGAAGCGCGATTATCTGAAGAAGCACGATTATCTGAAGAAGCACGTTTGGCTGAAGAAGAACGATTAGCTGAAGAAGCTCGATTGACTGCAGAAGTACGATTAGCTGAAAAAGTACGATTAGCTGAAGAAGCACGATTAGCTGAAGAAGCACGATTAGCTGAAGAAGCACGATTGGCTGCAGAAGTACGATTAGCTGAAGAAGTACGATTAGCTGAAGAAGCACGATTAGCTGAA
>NW_017537502.1:0-2717 GCF_001853355.1 Bactrocera latifrons | reverse complement strand
AAGCACGATTAGCTGAAGAAGCACGATTAGCTGAAGAAACGCGTTTGAAGAAAGCTGAAGAAGATAGGTTAGCTGAAGAAGCACTCCTAGCAGAAGAAGTGGGTCGAAAAGCCGAGGAAGTTCGCTTAGAAGAGGAAAAACGACATCGTGAGGAAGAAATGATCCGTCTAGCAGAAATCGAAAAGCAAGCGGACGAGGAACAAGAGAGAGAATTGGCTCGTCAAGCTGCAGAACTAGCGGAAATAGCGCGCCAAGAAGCAAAACTTGCGTCACAAGAATTGCATGTTATGCAACAAACTGATCAAATTAATTCGCAAGACTTAGGTGATACGACCAAAGTTGGAGTTGAACCCATTATTGAACAGCCGCTGACTCCTGTCGAAGAATATCGTGGAGAACCTATTATTGAATTGTCGACTCGGATTGATGAACTTTCTGATACTGAAGCCACTTCCGAAGTCGAAGAAAATGATGTTGAAGATGTGTGAAATGGCTCAAACAATACAAATTTACAAAACTAAATATAAAATTTTAATGAAACTGTGTTCAATATAATAATTCTGCTGAATTTTTGTAACAGACTTTTTACAATACATTTCTCCCTTTTTGTACTACATACTAAACTAGTTCCTTAAAAACATTGCCTTTGTTTCAAATTAACTGAAAGACATTTTGAAATTGAATAAAATAAAAGTATATAAATTACAGTGCAAATATTCTTATATATTGTATATACATATATAAATGAATTTGTGAAATTTGTGAGTTACACATATTTCAAGTTCGAATGTGCAGTCTCGCAAGGCCTTAAGCAATCTTAGATGCGAGTAGCCTTATATTTCGATGATTTTTTTGGGCAACAATTACATAAGTATTAGTAGAGCTATATTCTTTTTTTCTACAAAACAGTTTTGTGCGTAATTGGAAAGTTTTTATATTACACTTCTACTTATTTATAATAATTCAATAACGCCCTTCACGTTCGTATTGATGTTCGTTAAAACATTTTCATACAGAGTGTAATGTTGTTGTTTATTTCGTCTAAAAACAATTGAGTTAGATTAGTTAGTTAGGTTATAAATGATCAGGCTGATGAGACAAGTTAAAATCCGAGTGACTGTCTGTACCGAAACTTGGTAAACGGTTTATATGCATACACATTTTTTGTTCAATACTTATTTATTTTTTGAATATGCTTAGTAAAGCCTAATAATAAGTATTCAAATCTTAAATCTATTTAAAACTAAACAAACTCAAGAACGTGTTTGATTGCAGGAATTTGCCAAGGCATTAGGCAATGGATTGAGATGTTCGCGAAGTTCAGAAATATATCTTACTCTGCTGTTCTCAATTTCAAGATCTTTATGGATGTTTACATTACGCATGTACCACGGTGCACCCGTGATTGTACTAAGCACTTTAGATTGGAACCTTTGTATTATATCAATGTTGGTTGCACAGGTCGTACCCCACAGTTGAATGCCATACATCCTAATCGGTTTAATTATTGCATTGTGGAACAGGACTTTGTTGTCTAGGCAAATTTTAGAATTTTTGTTAAAAAGAAAATTTAAATTTGCTGCTCTTAACTTCATTCAAGTTATTTTACTTGCTATATATTTTCGCTACGTGAGAATTCAATTCAGGTGAATCCCAAGATATGTTACTTCATTCGCTTGGGGTACTACATAGAACACTGTTTATTTTAATTGTCCGACATGTTTCTGGTCTTATAGAGAATGTAACATGTTTGCATTTTTGATAATTAATGTTTATACGCCAGTCGGCTAGCCATTCTTCGACGGCTTCCTAGAATGTGCCATCCGCGAAAGTGGATGTCAGTACGTTACTAGCTGTTTAAATGTCTGCTGTATATATTGTGTACAGAGTTGGGCCTAGCACGCTACTCTGAGGTACACCAGGCCTTATTACGCGTTCTTCTGATATGAATTCTAATACTTTAACTGTAAATTTCTGTTTCTTAAATATGACTATAAAGTTTTATGCAATTCGTAAGGTAAAGCGTTTTTGATTTTCTATAAAAGGCCTTGATGCCAGACCTTATCGGATGCCTGAGCTACATCTAGAATAATAGCTGAACAGTACTCCCTGTGCTCAAATGCTTTCCTGATTACGTTAGTAATTCTATTTACTTAATCTATTGTGCCTATTATTTTCGTATAGGAAAAGAGTCACTTTTAAAATATTTTAGAAAGACAGGGTAAGAGACTTATTGGTCTGTAAGAAGACGGCTGTGTTAGGTCTTTACCAATTTTATCTACCACTAGCTGACCCCGCAGCCGTTGTCCTGTGTGAAATTATGTGTTTTAAAATGAAAAGAAAGTTAAATTTATCATTTAATTTTTTTCAATGTAACGCAGCTTGTTAGACAACATGTTTTGGTTTCTGTTCCGGTGTACAGAAAAGATGGTTTTCCATTTCGTGAGCACTCCAAGTATACTGGCCGTGTGAAAAACATAGCTTTTCCAAATTTATGCCACACGCTATGCGACCAGCCTTGTGTCCTGTTGATTGCCATCTCAAATGCAATGTTTACGTTTGAACTAAAATGGCAAATCGTTAAAACTCAAAGAAATTACATTTATCACAACAACAATAAATACATACATATATCGGCTATCATATTAATCTTATTATTTGCTCATATGTATACGCATGTGCGCGTTCAGAAAATGAAATCATGATTTTATCACTTA
>NW_017537501.1:1250312-1343730 GCF_001853355.1 Bactrocera latifrons | reverse complement strand
TTTTTTTTTTTTTTTTCAGAAATTCAAATGTCAAGACGGCATTAACAAGACAACTTTTATATAGGCCATTGAGGGGAAGGTATTAAGTTTTGAGTTCTGCCTCTGTGTCAAGAATTCTCAAAATTTCTATTTCACGCTATTGCGTTTTAGTTTCATAAAATACACAATTGTGTGTGAGTATCTTATTTGGCCAGCCAAATGCACTCAAATCAGTTGTCTGTTCGATTTGACACTCTCCAAGTCGATACAGTTTCTGGTATATTCCTAGGTAAGTTTCAGGCAATATTAGTTTTATTATTGGCTTCGGCAATTAGCAAATCAACTAATTCTCATAACAACCGGTTCTGCATTATCGGAATTTGGATGGCTTTTATTCAACCAAATAATAATAATTCGATGATCCAACCCTGCTTGAATGTGTAAGCAATGTAAAGTTTTGACTATTATCTGTGACTGCGATTGAAAGCTTGATACAAAAAAACACATATGACTTTGTGATCGCCGGCGAATTCTTAAAATCACAGCGAAGAAAAATGTTGGAAACCATTTTTTGGATAAAATTTTACTAATTTGCAGAAATGCCGCCATTTTGTAATTTTTTGATTTTTTTCGTCAGAGAGAACGTTTTTAGGTTTCATTCTCGGAAAGGGTCAGAATCACTGCAACGTTGGAGCACCACTTTTTAGCGCAGGAAAAAATTAAATTTTATTCTTCAGAAATTTTATGCATTTTCGTAAAATGTATGTATGATTATTTCTTAATTTTCCATTCCATTTTATTCAGTGGTTTTTTTAGTTTCCATAAATCGACTTTTTTTCTAACACACTAGATGTTTAAGAATTTAATACTGAGTACACAAAAAATTCCAAAATCTCAAAAAGTGGCTAAACTAAAGGCATTTTTCTTATCACGTTTAAAATTACATGAATTCATTTGAATTTTCCAACGAAACACATTCTAAAATGTAATATTTGCGCTAAATTTCATCATTAATTCTTGTATAACAGCCGATAGCCACCTGTGCGTATACGTAACCAACTCGTAGAAATGCATTTAAATTTATTTTAATTGCTAAAATCGGCGCAGCTGTGCAGCGCGCATTGGGCACACGCAGTCGCAGCGACAGGAAATGCACCTGCCGCCAAATAAGTTGTTCGCGTGGCGTCGACAACTGCGACATGCAAATAATTAAGCGCCCGTACAAACATATGAGCAGACAAATGCTTACTGCCAGTGACATGTTTAGCGGGTAGTAAAGGATTTTCGGCGAAACAACACAAGCTGATAAACCTAAGACAACTATGGAAGTATGTATATATATATTTATTTATATATATGTATATACATGTCGATGCCCGCATTAGAAGCGTGGCAACTGCAGTTGCGCTGTGAAAATGTGACCAATTGGCTTGATTAGCGGCGGAGACATTTGTCGCCAAACTACTTTGCATACGACATGCTGAACACATGTACATACACACACCTGCACACAAACATATGTATGTCAATAATAGTGCCGTCAAATGCATTTACAATCAAAGCACAGGAAATGTTTTGCTGGTGTTGTTGCACAGTAAAGCGAATGCTTGTAGCAGCGTCACTGGCGCTATGGCAAATAAAGGAGAAACTGAAATAAATTGAATTCCAATGAAAACATGCTAATTCTCCAATTGCATACACGAGTGATGACAGTATCTGCCACACTGAGCTATTAAGCAATAAATTATTGCAACAACAAATAGAGAACAAGCTGTGTGAGCATCTTTCCTTTAAATGACGGCAGAAGCCAGTGGCAATTTTGTAATAATTACATAAGTATATAGTAAGTATGTGTACAAAGTATGTATATATTGGCGCTAATTGCTAAATAAACTTTGGACTCTGTGCTGTAGAGAACTATTAAGCTGTGAAGGGAAATTACTACCAAATACCGTTAATTATTTTTAAAACACTCTTTTGCACAAATGTTGAACTATTTATATTATGAAATTTTTAATAGTGATTTTAGTAATAGTTTTTTTATGAAATTATATATGTACAGTTAAAAAGTTTCGAAGTTTGAAGTTCGAAAATTTTATTAAATACAAAATTATTTCATTTCACCGAAAAATTTCGGAGGCCATAATGTCATAATTTAAATATTACCAAGGAATTTAAATTTTCGAAGTTCGAAAAAAGATACTAACATTTTCAATTACGAGGTTCCGGAAAATTCCAAACTATAAGCAGTCAAAATTCAACAATGCAACTGGATTATAAAATTTTCGAAGCTCAAATTTTTTTTTTTAATATTCGTAATAACGAAAATTTTCAGGGATTAAAATTTCAATAATATTTCAATTATTAAACATTACAAGTGGAATGTAAAATTTTCGAAGTTTGGAAAGATCGAGATTTTTATACATACATATGTATGTGGCGGTTTATATGTGTATACATATGTACATTAATTTCGGGGTTCCGAAAAATTGTGCAATACAACTGGAGTTATGGAATCAGATATTTTCGAAATTCGAAAAGAAAATTCGGAAATCCTAAATTTTTCAGAAGTTGAAATGTATATAATACGTATACAATTTGGAAAGGTCTGGATTTTCATAAAAAATTTCGGGATCCCGAAACATTTCAGAACATAAATGGCCAATAATTTCAAATTGAAATTTGAATTAAAAAAAGTTCGCAATTAGAAAGAACTGATATTTTCATACAATTTTTCGGGATGCATATTTAGACAAAGCAACTGGAATTAGACATTTTCGAAATTCGGAAACCTTAATTTTTTCAGAAATTAAAATCTACATAATATGTAAAGTTTTCGAAGTTTGGAAGAGTCTGGATTTTCATAAAGAAAAATCTGGATCCCGAAATATTGAAGAATATAAATGGTTAATAATTTCATTTTACGATTTCAATTTAAAAAATTTCGAAATTCCAAAGAACTGATATTGGCATAAAATTATTTCGGTATCTTGTAAACTTTCAGAAATTAAAATGGTAACAATATGTCACTGATTAAATAATGCCTCTGAAAACTGGAATAGCAAAAAATGGCAATTTTTATATAATAATTTCGTGATTTTGAAAAATTTCAGGATTCACAATATATTGTCCTTAAAAAGTTCGAAAAAACTCCGGGATCTCGAAGTTTGAAAAAATTGGTATTTGGATATATTGATTTCGGTATCTCGAAAAACTTCGGGATTTACTCAAAAATGTCGCAGAAAATTTGAACAAATGTTTTTTTTTAAATCAAAATCCTTAAAAATTGTGGTTTCGAGGTGCCATCATATAAAAAAATACTGGGAGCATTGATATCATCATGCCAGATGGAAGGATGGATGTGATGGACCTGTGTAATTATATTATATACTACAATTTGTTGAAATTTCAATGTGTCCTAACTAAACAATTCCGAAAATTAAAAAACTTCGGGATCCCGAAATTTTCATAGCAATTTATGCTGAAAATATCATTTATACAAAAATCCACAGTTTCTTCTCTTGCAAACTGAATATTTTTCACATTTTTTAAGTTTTGCTTTGCAGTCTAAGAAATACCTTCCAGTCGTAGAAACAACACCGCTAATCTACCAACCACGAATGTTGCAGATTGTAATTTTATGCAATTTGATAAATTAATTTGTTCATTGCTTTTGTTGCCATTCAATAGTCGATATGATCTGCCATCTAAGTGCTCAGCTGACTACCGATCAGTAGATCGCTAGTCTCTCCGGCGCTCATCCGGCAGCGTCGGTTAATGGCAGTGCAGAGAATTCCACCGCGACAACAGCAATTGTCATTTAGTTGTTAATAGTAATTAATTTGTGCAATTTTCCAATATTGTCGTGAGGTTAGCGATCTTTTTTGCTTTTAATCGCTAATTTAACTAATAGCTTAGCGACTCTTTGCACTTGCGGCAGCTTGCGCAGGTGGTATTGTGTTATGTATTAGCGCTGCACTTTGCGGTATTTTAATGGAACTTATAGCCAAAATGAGAGAAAAAAACTGTGAGTTTGCTAATGAGATGGAATGTGTGCGAAAAAAAGCCACTCACCAAGCAAAGTTTATATGGCAAGTGTATGTGGTTGTGTATGTGTGTAAGTTATTTACAGTTATGGCTAATAAAAAATCAATCAAGCAATTAAATACTGTTTACAGTTATTTTAATAAATTGACGATTAAACACCACCTGTGCGCTGTCTGAGAAAGTTATTTGTGAGCACTTCAAATTATTACCTTTGGATTATCATACCGCCACTTGACGGCGCTGTTGCAACCGGCAGCTAGATTTTATGCAACTTTTTTGCACACTTTGCATATTACATGACCTATGCAAAGAAAATATTTTAAAGTTAATTATTTAAAAATATATTTAAAAGTTTAGTAAAAATAAAACTTGCAGCCAAATTAAAAATAATAAAAAATTAACAAACAATTGCGGGATTCAATTTTTATTTGTAATGAACATCCATATGAACTTCCACCAAAGTAATAAACAAGATAGAGTGCAACATTAAATGCCAGACTTACCAAGTCTTTTGTCAATCATCGCCTCTTCAGCTTAAGTCAATGATAGCTAAATAACGCGTTGAATGAAGTAACTGACGCCATTCATCTAAGTTCACATTGTCAGCTTGGCTGAAATGTAACTATTACATTAGGAATACGATTTTCACCATTTTGAAAGTGATCTATGCCATATTGCATACATTGCGATCATAATTGACCCGAAGTAGTCCATTTAATCTGTGCGCAAACTACTTAAATTGAACACGAAGTTTATTAACATATGAATAACATCGAAAAAGTTCAAGTAGCAGTGTTTAGAAAGGTTCGAGTTGGCATCAGACAGGTAGCAAATTATCTCAACATCTCTTATATATGACTGAAGTCATTTTGGTTAATGTGTTGGTTATAAAACGTGTCAATGCCAGACTCGCTCCAAAATACCTGAATCGAGTCGAGTAGAAGTCGCAAAAGGATTTGATTGACATCGTCGCTGCCACCCAACAATGATTAAATGGATCATTTGTGATAAAGAGAAAATTAAGCCCAAATCAAGGAAACCAAAACTGGCTGTAGTCACTAAAGACCATCACAAATTAAATTACGCCTTGGTAAGCATGTATTGGCTCAAGAGCCTATTTGAAAGGCCATAATAAAGACTTCTTTTACAGTTCGTAAAAATAAAATTTTTGGTTAGTGCGTGTAAAATTTGATCATACGGTGTAAATGTAGACCTTATAGAAATGATATAAATGTCCCATCATTTATTTTTCCAATGGAACTCATTCAACTTAACGCTCAATATCAAATTCGTCTCATATCGCAGAATCATTTATCTACGAGAAATTCTGTGAAGGGAATCAAGGCGAAGAAAAGGCACGGTTAGAGAAATCAAAAATATGGATAAAATTTTTATACATAAGAATCAGTTTAGCTTACAAAATATAGAATTTATGATTTTCAGTTTTTATTTTTAATATTGCCTTAGTTCAGAGAACTCTCTGTTAATATATGTATCTGACGATTAGTTTAATTTTAATTAGTAGGTGGTAATTTAGTGAACTAATTAGTTTAACGAAATACTTATCTTTAATAAAAAATACTCTCATGTTTTTCACTACGTGGCAGAACAAAAGAAAAATATTAGTGTTTAAGCAAAGTTCAAAGGTACATTTATCTAAACTTCCTAAAATAAAATATTCAGAACGTATAAGTGAGTCTACGAACAAGATACCACTGAAAGCCAGTTTTGCCGTTCTATTTAATCCTGGTTTGTATCACACTTCGAGCTTCGTGCAATAAATGTGTTCTATAGATGACGCTGGAGTGTAGCTTTAAGCACTAGAGATATATTCATTGTATATGTCCGTAATATTTCTTAATGGATTTTCAATAAAACTGATTGTTTTTTTTTAAAATAACACATTGATACACCGTGCACAGTTGTCTTCGGACATGCGTAAGCGTGGAAATTCCGATGCCACATTCATGGAGAGCATTAAAGCTGCCGATGAGACGTGGGTTTATGAGTTCGACATGTAAAGAACTCAACAACCATTTGACTGGAGGGATAAAAACGAGCCAAAACCACAAAACAAAAAAAAACAAAAAAAAAAAAAAAAAAAAAAAAAAAAAAAAAAAAAAACTAAAAAAAAAAAAAAAAATTAATTTTTTTTTTTTTTTTTAGTTTTTTTTTTTTTTTTTTTTTTTTTTTTTTTTTTTTTTTGTTTTTTTTTGTTTTGTGGTTTTGGCTCGTTTTTATCCCTCCAGTCAAATGGTTGTTGAGTTCTTTACATGTCGAACTCATAAACCCACGTCTCATCGGCAGCTTTAATGCTCTCCATGAATGTGGCATCGGAATTTCCACGCTTACGCATGTCCGAAGACAACTGTGCACGGTGTATCAATGTGTTATTTTAAAAAAAAACAATCAGTTTTATTGAAAATCCATTAAGAAATATTACGGACATATACAATGAATATATCTCTAGTGCTTAAAGCTACACTCCAGCGTCATCTATAGAACACATTTATTGCACGAAGCTCGAAGTGTGATACAAACCAGGATTAAATAGAACGGCAAAACTGGCTTTCAGTGGTATCTTGTTCGTAGACTCACTTATACGTTCTGAATATTTTATTTTAGGAAGTTTAGATAAATGTACCTTTGAACTTTGCTTAAACACTAATATTTTTCTTTTGTTCTGCCACGTAGTGAAAAACATGAGAGTATTTTTTATTAAAGATAAGTATTTCGTTAAACTAATTAGTTCACTAAATTACCACCTACTAATTAAAATTAAACTAATCGTCAGATACATATATTAACAGAGAGTTCTCTGAACTAAGGCAATATTAAAAATAAAAACTGAAAATCATAAATTCTATATTTTGTAAGCTAAACTGATTCTTATGTATAAAAATTTTATCCATATTTTTGATTTCTCTAACCGTGCCTTTTCTTCGCCTTGATTCCCTTCACAGAATTTCTCGTAGATAAATGATTCTGCGATATGAGACGAATTTGATATTGAGCGTTAAGTTGAATGAGTTCCATTGGAAAAATAAATGATGGGACATTTATATCATTTCTATAAGGTCTACATTTACACCGTATGATCAAATTTTACACGCACTAACCAAAAATTTTATTTTTACGAACTGTAAAAGAAGTCTTTATTATGGCCTTTCAAATAGGCTCTTGAGCCAATACATGCTTACCAAGGCGTAATTTAATTTGTGATGGTCTTTAGTGACTACAGCCAGTTTTGGTTTCCTTGATTTGGGCTTAATTTTCTCTTTATCACAAATGATCCATTTAATCATTGTTGGGTGGCAGCGACGATGTCAATCAAATCCTTTTGCGACTTCTACTCGACTCGATTCAGGTATTTTGGAGCGAGTCTGGCATTGACACGTTTTATAACCAACACATTAACCAAAATGACTTCAGTCATATATAAGAGATGTTGAGATAATTTGCTACCTGTCTGATGCCAACTCGAACCTTTCTAAACACTGCTACTTGAACTTTTTCGATGTTATTCATATGTTAATAAACTTCGTGTTCAATTTAAGTAGTTTGCGCACAGATTAAATGGACTACTTCGGGTCAATTATGATCGCAATGTATGCAATATGGCATAGATCACTTTCAAAATGGTGAAAATCGTATTCCTAATGTAATAGTTACATTTCAGCCAAGCTGACAATGTGAACTTAGATGAATGGCGTCAGTTACTTCATTCAACGCGTTATTTAGCTATCATTGACTTAAGCTGAAGAGGCGATGATTGACAAAAGACTTGGTAAGTCTGGCATTTAATGTTGCACTCTATCTTGTTTATTACTTTGGTGGAAGTTCATATGGATGTTCATTACAAATAAAAATTGAATCCCGCAATTGTTTGTTAATTTTTTATTATTTTTAATTTGGCTGCAAGTTTTATTTTTACTAAACTTTTAAATATATTTTTAAATAATTAACTTTAAAATATTTTCTTTGCATAGGTCATGTAATATGCAAAGTGTGCAAAAAAGTTGCATAAAATCTAGCTGCCGGTTGCAACAGCGCCGTCAAGTGGCGGTATGATAATCCAAAGGTAATAATTTGAAGTGCTCACAAATAACTTTCTCAGACAGCGCACAGGTGGTGTTTAATCGTCAATTTATTAAAATAACTGTAAACAGTATTTAATTGCTTGATTGATTTTTTATTAGCCATAACTGTAAATAACTTACACACATACACAACCACATACACTTGCCATATAAACTTTGCTTGGTGAGTGGCTTTTTTTCGCACACATTCCATCTCATTAGCAAACTCACAGTTTTTTTCTCTCATTTTGGCTATAAGTTCCATTAAAATACCGCAAAGTGCAGCGCTAATACATAACACAATACCACCTGCGCAAGCTGCCGCAAGTGCAAAGAGTCGCTAAGCTATTAGTTAAATTAGCGATTAAAAGCAAAAAAGATCGCTAACCTCACGACAATATTGGAAAATTGCACAAATTAATTACTATTAACAACTAAATGACAATTGCTGTTGTCGCGGTGGAATTCTCTGCACTGCCATTAACCGACGCTGCCGGATGAGCGCCGGAGAGACTAGCGATCTACTGATCGGTAGTCAGCTGAGCACTTAGATGGCAGATCATATCGACTATTGAATGGCAACAAAAGCAATGAACAAATTAATTTATCAAATTGCATAAAATTACAATCTGCAACATTCGTGGTTGGTAGATTAGCGGTGTTGTTTCTACGACTGGAAGGTATTTCTTAGACTGCAAAGCAAAACTTAAAAAATGTGAAAAATATTCAGTTTGCAAGAGAAGAAACTGTGGATTTTTGTATAAATGATATTTTCAGCATAAATTGCTATGAAAATTTCGGGATCCCGAAGTTTTTTAATTTTCGGAATTGTTTAGTTAGGACACATTGAAATTTCAACAAATTGTAGTATATAATATAATTACACAGGTCCATCACATCCATCCTTCCATCTGGCATGATGATATCAATGCTCCCAGTATTTTTTTATATGATGGCACCTCGAAACCACAATTTTTAAGGATTTTGATTTAAAAAAAAACATTTGTTCAAATTTTCTGCGACATTTTTGAGTAAATCCCGAAGTTTTTCGAGATACCGAAATCAATATATCCAAATACCAATTTTTTCAAACTTCGAGATCCCGGAGTTTTTTCGAACTTTTTAAGGACAATATATTGTGAATCCTGAAATTTTTCAAAATCACGAAATTATTATATAAAAATTGCCATTTTTTGCTATTCCAGTTTTCAGAGGCATTATTTAATCAGTGACATATTGTTACCATTTTAATTTCTGAAAGTTTACAAGATACCGAAATAATTTTATGCCAATATCAGTTCTTTGGAATTTCGAAATTTTTTAAATTGAAATCGTAAAATGAAATTATTAACCATTTATATTCTTCAATATTTCGGGATCCAGATTTTTCTTTATGAAAATCCAGACTCTTCCAAACTTCGAAAACTTTACATATTATGTAGATTTTAATTTCTGAAAAAATTAAGGTTTCCGAATTTCGAAAATGTCTAATTCCAGTTGCTTTGTCTAAATATGCATCCCGAAAAATTGTATGAAAATATCAGTTCTTTCTAATTGCGAACTTTTTTTAATTCAAATTTCAATTTGAAATTATTGGCCATTTATGTTCTGAAATGTTTCGGGATCCCGAAATTTTTTATGAAAATCCAGACCTTTCCAAATTGTATACGTATTATATACATTTCAACTTCTGAAAAATTTAGGATTTCCGAATTTTCTTTTCGAATTTCGAAAATATCTGATTCCATAACTCCAGTTGTATTGCACAATTTTTCGGAACCCCGAAATTAATGTACATATGTATACACATATAAACCGCCACATACATATGTATGTATAAAAATCTCGATCTTTCCAAACTTCGAAAATTTTACATTCCACTTGTAATGTTTAATAATTGAAATATTATTGAAATTTTAATCCCTGAAAATTTTCGTTATTACGAATATTAAAAAAAAAAATTTGAGCTTCGAAAATTTTATAATCCAGTTGCATTGTTGAATTTTGACTGCTTATAGTTTGGAATTTTCCGGAACCTCGTAATTGAAAATGTTAGTATCTTTTTTCGAACTTCGAAAATTTAAATTCCTTGGTAATATTTAAATTATGACATTATGGCCTCCGAAATTTTTCGGTGAAATGAAATAATTTTGTATTTAATAAAATTTTCGAACTTCAAACTTCGAAACTTTTTAACTGTACATATATAATTTCATAAAAAAACTATTACTAAAATCACTATTAAAAATTTCATAATATAAATAGTTCAACATTTGTGCAAAAGAGTGTTTTAAAAATAATTAACGGTATTTGGTAGTAATTTCCCTTCACAGCTTAATAGTTCTCTACAGCACAGAGTCCAAAGTTTATTTAGCAATTAGCGCCAATATATACATACTTTGTACACATACTTACTATATACTTATGTAATTATTACAAAATTGCCACTGGCTTCTGCCGTCATTTAAAGGAAAGATGCTCACACAGCTTGTTCTCTATTTGTTGTTGCAATAATTTATTGCTTAATAGCTCAGTGTGGCAGATACTGTCATCACTCGTGTATGCAATTGGAGAATTAGCATGTTTTCATTGGAATTCAATTTATTTCAGTTTCTCCTTTATTTGCCATAGCGCCAGTGACGCTGCTACAAGCATTCGCTTTACTGTGCAACAACACCAGCAAAACATTTCCTGTGCTTTGATTGTAAATGCATTTGACGGCACTATTATTGACATACATATGTTTGTGTGCAGGTGTGTGTATGTACATGTGTTCAGCATGTCGTATGCAAAGTAGTTTGGCGACAAATGTCTCCGCCGCTAATCAAGCCAATTGGTCACATTTTCACAGCGCAACTGCAGTTGCCACGCTTCTAATGCGGGCATCGACATGTATATACATATATATAAATAAATATATATATACATACTTCCATAGTTGTCTTAGGTTTATCAGCTTGTGTTGTTTCGCCGAAAATCCTTTACTACCCGCTAAACATGTCACTGGCAGTAAGCATTTGTCTGCTCATATGTTTGTACGGGCGCTTAATTATTTGCATGTCGCAGTTGTCGACGCCACGCGAACAACTTATTTGGCGGCAGGTGCATTTCCTGTCGCTGCGACTGCGTGTGCCCAATGCGCGCTGCACAGCTGCGCCGATTTTAGCAATTAAAATAAATTTAAATGCATTTCTACGAGTTGGTTACGTATACGCACAGGTGGCTATCGGCTGTTATACAAGAATTAATGATGAAATTTAGCGCAAATATTACATTTTAGAATGTGTTTCGTTGGAAAATTCAAATGAATTCATGTAATTTTAAACGTGATAAGAAAAATGCCTTTAGTTTAGCCACTTTTTGAGATTTTGGAATTTTTTGTGTACTCAGTATTAAATTCTTAAACATCTAGTGTGTTAGAAAAAAAGTCGATTTATGGAAACTAAAAAAACCACTGAATAAAATGGAATGGAAAATTAAGAAATAATCATACATACATTTTACGAAAATGCATAAAATTTCTGAAGAATAAAATTTAATTTTTTCCTGCGCTAAAAAGTGGTGCTCCAACGTTGCAGTGATTCTGACCCTTTCCGAGAATGAAACCTAAAAACGTTCTCTCTGACGAAAAAAATCAAAAAATTACAAAATGGCGGCATTTCTGCAAATTAGTAAAATTTTATCCAAAAAATGGTTTCCAACATTTTTCTTCGCTGTGATTTTAAGAATTCGCCGGCGATCACAAAGTCATATGTGTTTTTTTGTATCAAGCTTTCAATCGCAGTCACAGATAATAGTCAAAACTTTACATTGCTTACACATTCAAGCAGGGTTGGATCATCGAATTATTATTATTTGGTTGAATAAAAGCCATCCAAATTCCGATAATGCAGAACCGGTTGTTATGAGAATTAGTTGATTTGCTAATTGCCGAAGCCAATAATAAAACTAATATTGCCTGAAACTTACCTAGGAATATACCAGAAACTGTATCGACTTGGAGAGTGTCAAATCGAACAGACAACTGATTTGAGTGCATTTGGCTGGCCAAATAAGATACTCACACACAATTGTGTATTTTATGAAACTAAAACGCAATAGCGTGAAATAGAAATTTTGAGAATTCTTGACACAGAGGCAGAACTCAAAACTTAATACCTTCCCCTCAATGGCCTATATAAAAGTTGTCTTGTTAATGCCGTCTTGACATTTGAATTTCTGAAAAAAAAAAAAAAAAATTTCTTCTAAAACATTACGCAGTTTTATCATTACTCATAAGACTAGATATTTAGCTATCTATTATGCTCCTCAAAGCCAAAAGATTTAATAAAACTTTTATAATGAGATGCCCAACTCCAACACTCTAAGGTGAATCAATCTTCTATTTTCCATATGTCGGCACCATATACTAGTAGGCATCTACTAAAGTACTCCTCAGATACTTAAAATTTATGTAAGCAACTCAGATACAGTAAAAAGTGTTTTTTATAGATTTCGTTTGTAAAATTACTACAAAAATAAAACATTTTCTTTAGAATTTTTTTAATTTCACTTGGGTTTTCGCCTAAAAATAATATGAAAATTTGTGAATGCTTTCTTAGTATTTGCACACTTGGTATTTTCCTCTACACTGTATCCAACTGAATAGTATAACAAACCTAACTTACTACTCGCCATATTCACGCATATCCCAGACGGAAAAATTAACAATACTTACATTCGTTTTTGGTTTTACTCAAGTATGAGTAAAGTAAAATTGGAGAACCTATAAGGGATCTCACTTGGATGGCTTTTAGCGTCGGTCCGTTGTGATAACAAGAAATCTTACAAAATTAATCGCAAAAACTCTCATAAATCGAAAAAGTTGAGACGGCAAATGTCAGTTTCGGCAATACCTCCTGCTTCGCCGAAAATACGACTGTCGAGATGTTTCAGCCTCAGTCTCGCAAAGGCTGTGCAATGAAGTAGAAAGTGACTGGATGTTTCCACCTTACTCAAGCATACTCGAGCACATCTTTCCAAGCAGTTTTATGAAGATAATTCACACACTGCCAGCATAAAGTTTTCAAGAATGACAAAAAATTTTACATCTAGTAGATGGAAGCTGCGATAGTGCCTGGAACGATATCACAAATTTCCCATATTAAACTATAATATATCAAATAGTATACGTCCACTTAATTTTATAGATATCTTTTATATTAACCAATATATACTACGTAAAGCTAACTGGAAATTTAAATTGTTATATGATTAAGGTATGTTGAGAGAGGCGTTTTTAGGTTAACCCCGATTTTATCAATTTTTACCGTCACGACATATTATTACCAGAAAAAGCCGTTCTCTGAGCTTCATTAAGAAACCTCACATATCGACTGAGGCATAGGTATACCGTCAACCAGAAATTCATAATACGAGTATATATGTATATAAACCCTGTTAAAACCTCTTGTACCATCCGAATGTAAAATTTAACGCCTTTGACGCATTTATTTATTAAATTATCCTACTTTTAGCAGCTTTCAATATAACCGTTATATGGATAGGAGACGTGGTTATTACATGATTTCATCCATTTTCATACAGTACACGGAGGCTAGCATATACAAAGTTCATTTCCTACTATTAACAAAGTATCATCGATAAGTAATCTATCGGCAAAACAAAAAGTGAATATTTTTAATTTTTCCCTACGGGGCATCTACATCCGCCACGACCAGCGACACTAGCACGTTCAATTAAAACGCTTAACACCTGTTATTTTTCGAAAATTATGTGTCAATGATTTAAACCAACATATTTAGTCTGGTCAACAGCTGAAGTCGCGACGCGCCACTACGCATTAGTTAGACTCGTACATACTCAGACTACATACAAGTACATACATAACATAGTTGTCATTTGTAGATTGGTAGGCGCTGTTTTGGTACAACGTGTCGGTGTGTGGTGAGGCGCGGCGAGCCGAGGCGTGTCGGTGTGGCAGCCATCAGCGGCAAGATTGATGTGCGCCATAGGGTGAAACGTCAACAGAAATTATAGACGCGCATACTTAAATCCATATGTACCACCACTTTTATGTGTGTGTGTGTGTGAATATACGAAAACACTTTCGTAGAAATCTTTTAAAAATATTTAGTTCGCTCATTTGCCTGCCGTTTATTCTATATGCTTTATATTGTTTTTTCGCTCGCGAGCATAATATATAGTGTTATTCATCGGCTAAAGACTTAGACGTAGCTTCTTGTTGTTATTTATTCGGCTGATTTGCCGTTTAAATTTAATAATAATTCTTATTTTCATTGAGATACTAAATATTTCTCTTTCTAATATTTATTTTTGCTTTTCAATTTTTGATTTGATTTCTATTTTAATAATATTGCGGTAAGTCCACACTCTTTATGCTTTGATGTCTTGCTCACAGGTGGTCGTGATTTATTTAATACGATGATTTCGTGGTATTATTGTTCCGTTTTACTGGTAAAAGCTATGGTTTTAATGTTTTTCTAGATATTCTTTATTATCATTAAGAGATTAAAGAGATTTGTCATAGTTTAATACACTTCCAACTTGTCACAGAGTGAGAACCGAAATTATTTTGATAATTTTTAGAGAAGCTAGAACCGGCTGCTCATAAGAGATTACAAGTTTAATAAAAACTCAACGGTCTGTTTCCAAGACTTTCGGTCCTATCTATTAGAAACGGACCGGATATCTTTTCTGCCAAAAATTGTCAAAACTCCCATTACACAAAAGTATTATTGTCTGCCACTAAAATAACAACAAGTTTGACAGCTGTCAAAACATGTACGTCTGGCAATTACAAAAGAGATTTATTCTACCACCTCGTATTTTCTAAAATTTCTATTTAAATGATTTACTTAAAGAAAAGAGAAATATGCCAAGAAAATGGTATATATGGCTTGGTAGCTCTTTATGAAAGCAGTCTTATATACTAACGTAATATTTAAGAGTATTCTCCCGACTCTAAGGCACTGAAATGGATTCTCTTTTATTTTTTGCATATCTTTTTAAATATTATTAATATCTTTCCCTGATATTTTTTAACTAAATCTTTTGTTCGATCTTAAGTTACATTTATTAGATAGATAGTGAAATTGAGAACTGTGGAACGTCACGTCATAAAGAAATTGAGTTTTGAGAACACTTTTTCTTTAAATACAAATCAATGGTAACTCCACAACTGGCTTAGTATGAGACATTTCCCATACCAGCACACATATTTTGATACGCTGATTAATAAATAGTCTAAATACTCAGGAATGAGAGATCCGGCTTTGTACTGGACACTATGACTACGATGATGGAGTAGCTTGTTGCTATTTCTTGTGTGGATAGGCACACATTAACTAGCTTTCCGTGTACATTAAGCGAGCTCAGCGCTCTGCTGTCGAAGTGAATTCTCACCTCGATGAAGGAGGCTGCATTTCGTACCAGTACAGTGGCAGTATCTCTACTTAATAGCTGCCACTTCTGCCGAAAACACTCTAACCTTCCACATATCCGTAAACAGTTCACTGCAACTCTTTTCTAGCGACTTCTCCTCATTCAAATATCCACGTCGGTATGTGTTCGGAGAAAAAGTCACTTCTGAGTGTAGCAGTGATCCAAGCATTTGTAGAAGGAGAAAATTGATGTGTCCCAGATCAGGTCCCTTCATATATCCAACTTTCCTAAGTTTTAAATCGGGCTTTGCAACAATAGTCCGTCGTAGTCCGCGGATGCTATGTGTAAAATGCTATTAAGTGCTATAGTTGGTGTGGTCCCCACGGCTCCGGAGATGCCAATGACGCCCTTCTTTGAACATGTTCAAGCTTTTTAGCAAGGTAAGCAAAATATGTGCGCCCTCTTCCAGACAAATATACCATACCTGTAGAACATTATTGGCTTGACTAGGGTTTTTAAGACTCAAAATACCATTCTCGCTAAGACTATCACAACTCGGTTAACAGGTTAGAAAATTCTGCTTGAAAGGCCTTGCAATGAGATCATTGCATGAATATGCGGTTCGTAGATAATTATAATTCATTTCATAAGATGAATTAAGTTTACTTTTAAGTTAATGGTTTGATTTCATATCGAAATACTGCTCTTACTTCGCTTAGCTTTTGAAGGTATTATTGCTTATTGTCAAGGTCTATCCTAATTTAAAAAAACTTGGTTGTTTTAAACATTACATGCAACGAAAGGGTGAAACAATATTTTTTAATAATATTATGTAAGAGATTTATACCCGCCATACTCAGCATTTAACGCGCCAACGTCAATATGAACTTGTGGAACACTAGCAACAAAACAAAATTAACCGGCTGTTGTGATTTTCTGTGAACCCTCAACGCAGTGATGGCATGCTGTCAGCAAATTATAAATGCAAAATGCACACATATGCATAATTAAATAGAAATCTATAGCTTAGAAGCCATGTGCCATAGATATAGCATATTGCTGTGTGAGCAACGCCGCTGGCATTTTATCTTAAGTAAAATTTTTAGTTTAATTTGCATAGTTAAGTGCATGGTACATAGCCGTTTAGCCGGAGATTAAAGTAAATTTGTCAATTTGTAGCGACTTCCGTTGACGACACAGCTGCAATTCGCGTTTGCGCGCCTCACACACACACCTGCTGTGCGCTCCTCAATTGACGCTGCGCCGAACACTGAAAGCCCATTAAGGCGGTGCGAGGCTCGTTGTGTGCTTTGATTTTGTTGCTTTTGTTGTTGTTTTTGCATTCTACCTCAAAAGGTGATCTTTCACGCGCCTCATCAGCATTTAAATGGAAAATGTCCGGCTGCATGACTAGAAATATATACAAACATATACATATAAACATACATATGTGCATATATATATATATATTCATATTTAAGTATATGTATATGTATTAGATATTTATTTAGTACCTACTTGGCATGCACCTATCTATCAGTATGACTGGCTGAGTAGTCATTCATGTCGGTTTGTTGGCCCGCCTCATTGCCTTGCCTCTTGCATGCCACACAAAAAGTTCAACCCCCTCCATCTCTCCGAACGCTTTTCCCACCTCCTTAGCCCTGTCTCTTATACACATCTAGATGTGTATAAGAGACAGGGCATGCACCTATCTATCAGTATGACTGGCTGAGTAGTCATTCATGTCGGTTTGTTGGCCCGCCTCATTGCCTTGCCTCTTGCATGCCACACAAAAAGTTCAACCCCCTCCATCTCTCCGAACGCTTTTCCCACCTCCTTAGCCAGTTCCGCTTGCATATGTGTAGCGTTTGTTTGTTGGCGACTTCTGCGGCTTGCAGCTGCAAGTCATCATTTTACGCCAAACTGTATGTGGCATGCCACCCACCAGCAAGGCCCACCAAAATGCGTTTATACAAACGTTTCTGTAGCGGTTCTAGCTTTTTTACTCATTACAGGCGTGTGTGCGTGTGCCTTAGCTATTTTTATTTGTAATTTATTAGTTGCTTTGAAGCGAAAATGGAAAGTCGACCGGCACGGCAGCTGCCACACTGCGTGGCACGCACTTAAAAGTGTTTTACTTGACTTACTTTTATTTTCCAATATGCTTGGGCACATGTGAACACTTACATATGCATTTGTATGTATGTCTGCCTGTATTGGTTCGATTAGCTTTGCATCGAATCGCTATGCGGTGATTTGTTGCCGTTGTTGTTGTTGGCAGTGGGGCGCGTGTGCTGCACCTGCTCCGATCGGCAATCAGCTAAATTTGCTGATCTCGATGGCCAATCACCGGCCACTCGCCGGCCAGCTGCCAGCGTCGATTGCTCGCTTACTCCGCTCGCCAGTTGCCAATCACCCAAAAATGATCGCATTGATTGAAATTCAAATTTTCCACTTGCATTTGATAAATTGCACGTTGTGTTGCTCTCCGGCTACTTTGTTGTTGTTTTTTATTGTTGTTTTTTGCTATTATTGTTTTATGCTGTTATAATTGTTTCGAGTGCTTGGTTATCCTGTCGGAAAAATTAGACGAAAACCATAGTAATAATAACTGGGGTCTGGAACTCAGATACTTGGTCCACTTTTCTATAAACTGGATGCTAAACTCTATTGGTAGCTATTGTAAACAGCAATACATCTCCATTTTCATCGAATACCAAATTTCTCCGATACTTTTAATCCGGTCTCCGATAGTCCTTAATAAAATTATGGTCTAGGCGTCCCAGTTTTCCGTTCCGTTGAGCTTGATTGTCGTTGCAGCGGCGAAAAAAATCCTTAAGTTATTTGTTACCGAGTTGACATTTCTTTGTCAGATGAAAATCCTGGTATGTTCCAGTTATGTGGTTCCGACTGTCATGTACACATTCGGCTCTCAGTGTTTCATGGGTTCGTTAAAATTTCCATGTTTACAGAACCCGACCTTTTTTATATTATAACTGCGTCGGATTTATTTTATACTTCTTTTTAATGATCCTTTAAATCATCCGGTCCTAGAACTACGTCGGGACCTTCATGTTTTCAATCAGTACCTGAGTAAGGTCTTGCCTAAGAGTGGCCTTAAATTATTATCGCTCGGGCTTTTTATCTTTCCGGTGAGGTCTTCATCTTCCAGAATTATTGTCAAGATATCTTAACTTTCTGTTTTAAGTTGATTGTTGTTGTTGCAAAAAAATCCTTAAGTTATTTCGTAAAATATTGCCCAATTGACAATTCTTGCCGAATAAAAATCCGAAACTATTTTGGTTACGTAGATCCGACTGCCGCGGGACCGCTGGGCAAACACTGAGGTTTTATGTGGTTTTTGATACTATTTCTTTGTTCAGACCAACTTGTTTTCAAACAGCCAAGGAAAGTTCTGCAAAATTTGCGCTCTCGTGATTACTCGCCATTACAACTACATCCGCTTTAGGTCTAATTAATTTGTCCGATCTTTATTACACCGTTTCTTTCTTTGGTAGTTCTCGAAAAATTATTCGATTTTCCGCCCATTCCCATGCTTCAGACATACTGTTTCTTCGGTTTTTGTGATAGGGAGTTCTTTTCTACACCTAAACTGCCTGATGGCTTTAATATTTCTGAACAGCTCTTAAGAAAGTACTTGTCACAGGCTTCATTATTTTACGGCGAGTTCTTCTCCCCTGAGTTCTTCTCCCCTGGGACCATACTTTACATCCTTCTTAAATCACCACATTCTTCTTAATAACACCACTATGTATTTCGGTTTCATGTGAAATTCTCACCATTCCATATCCGTTATTAGGAATAAGTTTTTGAAAAATTTTCCTGCAGGGTTCGCCTCAGCCGCTTAAACCGGTGATTTTTCTAAATTTGTGAATGTTGCTGTGCCGCTATTTTACACTGATCAACTGCCGTTAATGCAGTGATATCTAAAATGCATATACACATACCTATATATACGCTTATGTATAAGCTATATAAATTGTAAGATATATATGTATAAAAGCATTTAATTGCAAGTTAAAGCAGCATTTTTATTAAGTCGTATGCTTAATTTAATTAAATTGTTATACAAACATAAACTCGTTTCTCGCATGCCTTCCCTGACTGACTAGACATGCTTCAAATTAATCGAAAATAATCGTAAATAAATTTGCACGCATGCGCCTTCAACATTGATTGACAGGCTGCCAATCGGAGACATTGACACGACAAAATACTTCAAGTAATGAATGTGTGTATGTATGTGTGAAGGAATATGGGTATAAACTCGTGTTGAAATTAAACACAAAAGGAATGACTTCACTATAATAGACTAGTAGGGGTTTCGCCGTTAACAATGACCTAAAAGTTGCATCACTTAGAGGACATCACTTAGTGTGGATCGAGTGCGTATGATAAGATATTGAGAGATAACGAAGGTATACACAACAACACATCCGTTGCGATGGCTTTGATTTGGGTTCCAGGCGAACCTAATCCCGAATGACACAGTCTATCTCAAATAACTAAGCCTTAGTGAGAGTCATACATACAATTGGCTTCTGGCTTAATTCTAAGAATTCTGATTAATAAAAGAAAATAAAACATATATTTTGTTATACCGAAATTAAAATTTTTTAGGATTTTAAAACAACCTACTACAGTCTTGTCAACTTGGAGTATGTACGCCAAGTTTGGTAGCTAACAAGCATAGTATTTTCCTGTATAGCCTTCAAGAAATTCTATTTGCTCTTTATCTCTTCTCTTGTGTCAAAACAGGCCACGTTGGGCTTTTGAGTTTCTTACTTAGCCGTTCGGCCTTCGCAGTAGTACATAAGTTGTGACAAAAAGTGTAAATAAAACGCAAAATTCTTAATTATTCATCAATATTTATTTTTTCGCCTTCAAAGTAATCCCCACAAGTTGTAATACACTTACATATGCCAACGATTTTTCAGCTCCTTTAGTGAGTTTAATTTTATCTCTTCGATCCACTGAAAAAAGTTTCAGCTTGGGGGAAGAAGAAAAAACCACCTCATCGGCAGTTATATGCTCTCCATGAATGTGGGATCAGAATTCGCATGAGCAAACATGCCCAAAAGGAACTGTTGACGATACTGTTTGTTGAAGAAAATTCACCTTTATCGGGACGAGTCGAGTAAGAATACGTTTCATATCCGAAATATCCATCAAAATCATTCGAATAGACTCGCGACAGATGTTGACTCCTCTTGCCATCTCTCTAATAACAATTTTCAAGCACCATATCCTTCATTTTTTTTTTTTTTTTTTTTTTTAATTTCATCAGTTGAAGAGGTCGAATGTCGTCCAGAACGAAGTACCTGTACGCCTTCAACGATCTTTCGGCCGTCTTTGAAGCCTTTGTACCACTCGAAGGCTTGTGTTTTTGAAAAAAACTGAATCTCCGTAAGCTTTTTCCAACACTCGCAATAATACCGCTCGCAAAATTTCGGTAACACAAACATTTGAGACAAATTCTTCCATCCATCCATTCTTAAAATCGTAACACACTCTACTGAGGTGTACCTACTTAAGCAGCTGCTGTATACAAACTGGTCGACAGATCGCGCTTATATGTGGCATAGTAATTTGGCACAGTTCTACCAATTTAGCAAAATATATATTTTGGAATTAACTTAACAATAACTTAGAACCGTTTACCACGACAGTCGGGCCTATAGAACCAGAACGGTCCAGTATTTCTCTCCGGTCAAGTTCTGTCGACCCGCAGCATTCCCCTAAAATATTTAAGGAATGTTTTCTGTCGCTACAACAACAATAACTTAGAACCTCAAACATTAAGTCCTTAGTTGGATTGTTTTGCTGGCAGAAGACGAAAAACTGCAGAAATTTGCTAAATGAAAATAGATAAAAAACTTGGAAATTTTACTTTTTACCTTTCACTCATCATTCTTCAAATTAACCCATCATCATTGTTCTTCATTTTGCAGTCTACAGCAGTCATTAGGTTTTAAGAAAGCAAGTTATTCTGATATAAAACTCAATTAAGAGGTTAAATAGAAATTATTTTGACATATGAATTAAGTTACACACACGTTTCATATGGGAGTCACCGATTTATTAGTTAATAGTTAAATGGCGTATCAACATTTATGAGATGATCACATGTGTTATACAAATAATGGAGTTATTGATATTCGCATCTATGGCAAATAGTTCAATAGAATGAAGAGCTTAATAACAAGGCTACGTGTCACATACGCGCAAATAATCAAACATTATTAATCTCACAATGCGAACCATTAAATCAGCGATCCAAATTTCGAGGGGCGCGTGAAATTACTTGCAAAGAGGGTGTGTATAGTCGTGGCCACGGACCTTCACAACAATGACAACACAAACTCAATGACTTCTTGGTATGCCTTTCACTTCATGCTACAAATTCTGTCGTTGTTTTTCCTTTGCCGCTGCTATTGGCTTAGGAGGGTTGAAGAGCGACTGGCTTGCTGGCTGAGTGACTGGTTGTTGGTGTCTGCAGCTATTAAAGGGCGCTCTAAAGCATAACAAAGTCAAGAGGCTTTGAATAAATTTACAATTTTCACAAGTAATAAAGCAATATGACTCTTTTGCAATCATTCTTATTGTTGTTGTTGTGTTGCTATTGTTGTTATTGTTGTGCTTGTCTTCATCCGCCTGGCACTTATGATAACCTTATTTGGTTCTTCGCGTCCGACAACTGTTCGTTTTTTAGGCAGTGCTGACGCTCACGCACACAGGCACATACTGGAATATACAAACACATACACAAACAAGCACGTACAAGCATTTATTATTTGAATGGAATATCACATCATCCGGTCACTGCCTGGGGTAAGCTGTCAGCTTAATTTGTTAACACATCCATACAGGGTGTCACAGCGGTGTCTCTGCAGCGGCACTTGAATGTTTTGAAAGCGAATTTTATGTCATCATTTTGTTTGCTTAATGTTGCTTAAATCTTACGTTTATGCGTTGCCCACCCTCCTATCAACGCCATAAACTCATTTGTTGTTACATTTGTAATTTATAATCTATGTCTGTGTATGGATGTATGGAAGTGCTCATTTGCTCGTTTTGTTTGTGTTTTTGTTACTGTTGTTTTGTGTGTACTGTTAGAAATGTTGTCAGTTGTTTGGATTCGCGCAGATTGTCTTTTCGTATGGACTTAATGATTCGCGCATGTTGTTGTTAATTTGGCTAGGCAAATATTACCACACATTTGTTATGATTTTTTATGACATTGCCGCGTTATGTACAGACATATAATATCTGTCAACGGGGGCGAAACCCTTTTTAATTCGCTGAGATGGTGGATAATTTATTCGTTTTCAGTTATCTTGAAATGCTTGCAATTGCTTTCAGCACTGTGAGTCAAGTGTCTCCAAATTGAAACGAGAAAATTACTGATTACCAATATTTTTGTGAGTCTTAGCTTCACCAGAGTTGGTTAATAACAAAATTCACTCAAAACTAATAAAAGTAATTAGTTGAACACTGGTTTTTCGCTTCAGTTTCTTCGCTTCAGCTAAATCGTCACTTCTTTTTTCACATAAATTCCAGAATTGTATAATGAAAAGTATACAATATGTGTGAACTACTTGCATACATATGTCAATTAATGCGAGTTTGCCATTTTGATCAACGAGTTTCCCAGAAATATTGTGTTTTCAATGGAGACGGTTCTACGGAACCGTAGAAAATATTGCAGAGCGTTTTGGATAATCTATACTCGAGTGCGAGTATTTTAATAACTGCAAAAGTTACAGAAAAGTGGACTCAAGAAGTCGTCCGTCTGCCTATGTCTGTAAGTTGATGACGATAGCATCGAAAAATTGTAAAAACAGTGCTTGAAAATCAACGTGTTGGCATCAGAGAAAGAGCAGAGGATCCCAACGTCGTTTATACATCGCCTCACCAAATTTTGGATAATTTTTGGGTATAAAGCGGGTCAATGCGTGTCAATGACCTTACTCTTTTCCAAAAACGACTAGAGGCCAAAAAAGAGATACTTGACAATGTAGATGACCGTCATCAAAGGCAGCATTACTGGTGAGAGCCGTCGTTTATGAATATGAAGTCGAAACTGTCAATCGGACAATGGAACACCAAAATTCGCAGACAACACAATACCATGCCAGGCTTATAACAAATGTATTGTCTCAGAAGCATATTTTGGAAGCGTGGATATGGATTAGTATTAAAAAGCGTTTTTTATTTCTTCAGTAGAAATTTTTGGAAGAGGTAAGTTAATCTCCTCCCAGCGCATGAAGGATTTAAGTGACGAAATAGCCCTGGCTTTTCTCCCAAGGGTCAGCATTACCAAAAGTTTAAACTTCATTAAGTAATTCAAGGCAACTCTCAGCTGAATGGAATGATTCCGATTTGTGCACTTCTAAGAGACAGTAAAATTAATTAACGAAAACGTCGAAGAGAATTAGTGCATCCGTCGCAGTACCACGCAACAAACTCTCCATATGGGAAACTTTCCGAGCATATTCCAAGGAGAGATCTTTGCTCTAAGTTAACTTAAAGTGATCTCGGTGTACAAGATCAAATCGATACTGGCGCACGAGTGTATAGAACAACTGAACAAACTATCATATCGTAACCATTGTCTGAATGCACCAAGGTATAGTCGGGTATGAACTGGCTGATGAGCTTGCCCGCCCCACAGTATCTCCCAATATGGTAGGATCCGAAAGATTCCCATATCATAAGGGAGCTGCTCCGCAAGGATGAAGTAGTGGGCATAGAGAGGTATTGGCAAAAACTCAAAGCCATGCACCACACCAACCTGCTAATGGGTGGTTACAACCTTAGCAGGTTTAAATACATAATCAACCTCCCAAACTCCTGCAACATGTCGTTTTCTACTCTGGCCATTGTAAGCTCAAGAAGTATTTATATAAGATGGGCCCAGCTGCTTATGCAAATTGCTAGTTCTGCGATATGGAGCCGAATTTCCGAAACATCTACTACTAATTAACTGCACAGCAGTTTATAGGGGCAAGATAATCGCCCTTGGATCCATGTTTGCAAATGTGGATCACATCATTCTCAAATAGCACCTAACATTATATTAGAATTTTTCAATATGCTGAGGCTAAGAGAGTCGTTGTGACTTAGGAGATGACACAATAGACCTAGACAATATAGTCGTAGTGCAATCCTAAATTATTTATCTAATCTAGTCTAACAGAATTTGATTCTATAAAAACGAGACGGCTTCCGAGATGCTTTTGAAGGAGAAAATATACAATAGAATAAATAGTAGTTGGGAAAATCTTTCGAATGCGCTGAAGGAATCACCGGCTCTGAAAGCAGAGGAGGGATATTAGCAGTGTCAAGCGTATAAAGAGAAGAAGAGAGAGCCACTCTATACAGGAGGTTACATCATGCACTGTCAATCAAGAAAAAGCTGAAATAAAATGACCGACGCTTTTTATCACTATTCATACTATTTAAACCTATTTCCTACATTTCATTGATTCGATTTCGATTTTCATTAACCTCATAAATGAATTTATAAACATAAATATGCGCTCATGCATGTACATACATATAATAAATATATAACTAAATAAATAGATCTATGTATCGAAATAATGAGTGTGAAAAGCACATTAATACATATTTATAAATTTTTATAAATAAATTGTAAAAATGTATTTATTGTTTCTCACTTCTCAGCCAGTGGCTTGCCAAGTGCCACACTTTCTATTTTCTTTAATTATCGTGCCTTTGCCTTCGCTTATTTATATTATATTTTATTTTTGATTCAGTGCTTTCTTTTTTTTTTTTTKTGCCGTTTTGGGCGCTTGGCCGCTTGGTCGCTCATGTGTGTGGCGAAGACAATAAATTCCTACTAATTTGTGTAAATTTTACGATGTGCAGGTGCGCCCGCGACAGCACCGCGCACTCGATGTGGGATGTGCGGCGATGTTGCTAAAGGTTTTAATTGCACGCACCAGCGGTAAATTTCGTTCAATTTTTATTTAAAAATTTTCGGCATTTCTTTGCAGTTACATTATATATTTTATTGGTTTGTAGGTGTGTTTATGCATATTTGTACTATCAAAGCAATGATAATTTATTGATACCAGGTTCGCTGAAAAGATCATATCTTTAAAGCCAAAAAAAAATATTTTATAAGTTTTTAGTACTTTTTGATACGCCAAATGTCGTGGGATTGCACTGCCATACACAGTCCGTTGTGAAGCCAAAAAAAAAAAAAACGGTAAGGTTGGATATTGACTCTGGAAAAGATATCTTTAACCTATAACAAATCTACCTAGGTGCTTTCTTACGCTATTTCACTGGATGATACGAAGTGTTTCAGTGTCAAACTGTCAAAGCCAAAGTACACTAAAAAAGGAAGTGTTGAGAAGATTCCATCTTCTTCCAAGCAGCTTATGCAACTGCCTACCGGCCAAATGTATAATATTTCTCATAATTCCGATCGTACAGTGTCCATTCAGAACTCTTACAACTATTGAAAGGTGAACTTTACTAAGGGCAACGAAGTTTTTAGTCCTCTTACAATAACCTTGCGTCGGCAAGCTAGTAGCTGACGAACGTTTACCGATCTAATGTGTGGTACTGAACCGCAAGAAGCCAGCAGACCGCTTACCCGTTCTCATTCTGCAGCTATCGAGACTGATGTACCTGACTTAACAAGCTCCTCAACCTTGCAGTTTCCTATGTAGCCAAGATGCCGAATCAGTTTAATCAAAGAAGTAACTCGTTGTCAGAGATAAGGAGTTTGGACATCCCTTCACCAGTCTCGAGCATACAGTCAGCGACCTTAAGGGAATTGTATATTGAATTACCACTCTGATAGAAGCTGCCCTCTGAAGCTATAATTCGACTGCTACTCTCACAGTAGTCACTTCCGCTGGGAAGGTTTTGTCACCACCCCAAGGTTCAAACTGTTAACCGCAAAGTTAATACTAATCGTAATTCATGTCAAGTCTTAAATTCAGACTCGAATTTCGTAAGGCCTTGAAGATCTTACATAACATTCACATTTATTGTCGTCGATGTTATAGATGAAAAAAATCCACAAACCGTTTCGGGGTAGGGCTGCAAAGTAAACAGTACTGGGATCCATGATGTATTTAGGAGTCCAATTCGATATCATAATCATAATTACGTTTAATAGAACTCTGAGTTACTGAACTAAGTAACTTTTATTGATACGATTGGTAATCTATTTATAAAATTATACCAGAACTTTTAAAACCCGGATCGATTCCGGCAACGTAAAACATGCTGTTGTGGGAATTGCGAAAACTTTACCTCGTTGAAGTCTGTGTTCTTTCCTGCCTAGTAGGTACCAATAAAGTTTGTAAGGTTTGAGATTTCCCTGTATTTTACTAAAGACACGGTCTTCAATACGGATATAAGCTCTAGGCTTTCATATGACATTTGCGATGTTAAAGATCTATGTATAATTAAGTCGTTGGATTTCGGTAAAAAAATTGGAAAACGAATCCGATTATAGCAGAATGGAATCAAAAAGATTGTGCAGGGTCTCTTGTACTACTGGGCCAATCTCTTTGTTTCTGACTTTCTGGGTATCATCTCTTTCATTCTGAAGGTATGAGGAGCCGCATGAAAGAGATCTTAGAGAAAAGTTAGATGAGAATTTATTATGCCATCGTTTAATAGATGACATCTGCTCTGGGAATCCAAGAAATTTGAGACGGGAGTCATAGATTAAAATGTGACTCAGTAAATCGTGGAGAAATCGTAGAGAACGATTAAACTTGTATTAATTTATTAATTCGGCGATATATTTGAAAGGTTACGAATAACTGCTCGGCAATCGGCGGCTCTTACCGCTATTAACAGTTATTAACGAAGTTGTTATATAACATATTATTATTTTAAATAACAATTTAAACAAAATCTAAGCGCCATTCAAACGAAAAGTAAAAAAAAATTCAATTTTGTTTAGGAAAGTGGCTTTGCGTTGCTACGAAATTGCCTCGCCCCATTCGCAGCAGCCATGATTAGCGAGCGGCGTTTCAAACGGTAAATTATGTACAGTTGGTAAATAGCAAACTGGCAATAATCATGCATGAGTTTTTTACAACAGCTATAAACAAATCTAATTTAGCATTGGATCGAAAAGAAACGCCAAGCACAACACCTTAAAGTAACGGCGAAACGAGGTCAAATGTCAAGTAACAGTAAAAAAGCGCGCACAAAAACAAAACTAACACACGAACGCAGCTTAATGTGGAAGAAGAAGAAAAAGGTAAAATAGAAATAGAAGTGGTAACATGAGCAGCAATGGAAAATGTTTATTTGTGTGTGTGTGTGTGTGTGTGTGTGTATACGTGTGCGCAGCCGCGCGCAAAATAGTAAAATACAATCTGCAGCTTGGAAGCTTGAAGAAAACAACGACGAACTGGCAATACAATGGTAATTAAAAATCCACCTGTCGATGAGAGGCAGAAAATCAGCGTACAGCAACAACAACAACCACACCAACAGCCAACAACATATGCTTAGACTTGCTTATGCAAGTAACCGTGTGTGTGTGAGTGTACTCATGTGATTATGTCTGCATGTATGTATGTGCACCCGTGCATAGACAACTGAATCAGCTGCAGCTGGGTATGAGGAAACAAAAGTAAAACAAAACGGTTTATTACAACAGCAGCCATAGTAGTAAGGCAGTCGAGAATAATAAAAATTAGCGGCAACAACAATTAATGGAAATAAACATAACAATCATATAATGCAAGCACAATTGCAGATACAAATATGTATTTGTAGTATATATAACAAAAATAACAACAACAATAAACACGTTAACTAGAATACCCTTCATAAAAAGTCCATGCACATGATTTTAATCGCACAGTTTGTATGACAGCTAAAAGCTATAGTGATCCGATCTGAACAATACTTTCGGAGATTGTATGGCTATCTTGAGTTATAGTGTACGCCAAGTTTCGTGACGATATCTCTTGCAATAAAAAAGTTTTCAATATAAGAACATGATATTGATCGATCAGTTTATATGGCAGCTATATGCTATAGTGATCCGATCTGAACAATTTGTTTAAGGATTATAGCATAGACTTAGATAATAATCTATGACAAATTTCGTGCCGATATATCGACAAATAAAAATGTTTTCTATACAATGACTTGATATTTATCGAACAGTTTGTATGGCTGCCATAAGCTATAGTGGTCCGATAACGGCGATTGCGAGAAATAATTAGGATATGTGTGAAATTTTAGATCGATATCTCAAAATCTAAATCGAAACAGCTGCTCATTTATATAAGTACATTTATCATATATTAAATATTAACATATGATCTCCGACATTTTCTTCTGGATTCGGGGTATAAAATTCAATCTATATGATCACATTAGCATTCTATACATATGTTTATCTCAGTGTTCGCCATTCATTCAGCGGCCCGACCAGGCAGCAAACACCTGTTGCAGTAGCTGCCAGACGGTGTAAAAAAAGGCAAAAACAACAATTCAAACTTCTTTATATGCAACAAAAACGGCACTCACACACATACATATATACACATGTATAACTTACGAGCAAAGCGATAAGCAACAACTCATTGTAACTGAATTGCTGCAACTGTTTTGCACATTGTTGCAACAGAGTACAGTTGATTGTTGCAATCTTGCTTCTACGTTTGCCGCATTGTTTCGCGTTACTTTTCTCACTTTGTCTCGCGCGCAACCGTGACGCATTTATGCAACAACAGCAGCAGCATAATAAAATTTTACAACAACAACAACATAATAACAATAATGCTGCAAAGCAGCAGCTTAGTGGCGTTTGATGAACTGTCTAACTGATGTGTTGCTACTAAAAACAAACAACAACAACAAAAGTTAAAAGCAAAAACAACAATGAAAGCCTAAATAACAACAAACGGGGCAAGACGAATGTTGAAATTATACTATTAGGCATCATGAAGTGACTAAGTGACGAGGCATCTCGTAAATCAGGCACATTGCACACACACACATACATACATATACATGAATGTATACTCTTTCTAATGCATTCCACTTCAAGTGTGTATGCGGGCATAGTTTTTTCATTAAAACACCGTAAAGTGGAGTGAACCGCCGTGTTTTTTGTTTGTACACTCTTTAGAAAGTTTCATTTCCGCAGGTGAAGAAATGATGTACTTCGAGCATACATATCTACATACCTAATCATATAATATGTGCATATAGGGTATACATATATATGTACATACAAACACACACTAATTACATGGAGGATGTTGCAACTGGCACAATGACTTGAAAGTGAAGTCGTTCAGGTGTCTTAACTCACAAGTGGCGCTACAATTGATGGCTCAGTGTGTGCTTTGTTTTTGCTTAAGCACATTAGGGTGGCGCAAAAGACCTTTTTAACATTTAAATATTTAGAGAACCTTTAAGCAGCGAGAAAATCTACTTGGAAATATATATATATATATAGAAATATATATATATATATATATATATATATATATAAGGCTGTGAAAATATTCCTAACATGTCTCTAAAATTTCTTTAATTCTGCTCACACTCAGAAAAAGCTAGTAATTTTTCTCTGCCAGGTTTCGCTAGTGAATTTTCATTAACTTCGTACCAAAATCAACTATACGCAGCAACTCGGATTGACGTATGGAACGGCTTGAGCCATTTTATGTTATGTATGTAAATTGAAAGCGTACAAACTACAGTTTGTACACTGAAGCCCAAGCGGCATCGTTTCGCTCTATAGGCTCTTCAAATTTGGTTTCAACGAGACGGAACAACTTCCTACACATCGCATCAACTAATGGATTTCATTAGAGAACACTTCGGTGAGCAGTTAATTTTTGTAATGTCACACCGTTAGACTTTCTCCTGTGGGATTATGTAAAGACTAAAGTATGTGCGAACAATCCCACTTCGATTCAGGCCTTGAAACGAAATGCTCGAACGAGTCACCGAAAATTGGACTCAGCGGATAGACCATCTGTAACGTAGCTGCGGCTGCATTTAACAGAGATAATCTTCAATAAACAAATGCCAAAGAATGTTCTTTTGAATGGTAATAAACATTACGCATTAAATTTGAAATATCTGTATTTTTCTAAAGAAAAATTTTAGAACCTCGAAATGTATAACACTTTATTATTCAGTATTTTTTAGAGTAAAATCATTGATACTTGAACGCAGATAAATTTTTTTTTTTAGATTTGAACGAAGTTTGTTTCTTAAAATTGAAATACTCACCCTAATGCGCTTTGATGTATATCTCATATATGTATGTACATATATTTGTATGACTTACTTTGAAACCGGAAGTATTGGAAGTTAAGAAAGCAGCCTGTAGTTTAAGCGGAAAAAGAAAAAGCAAACAGAGGTTGGCATGCAATTTGGAGTTGAAACCTTCTTATAATTGATTTCTTCGTAACTTACTTAACGCACATTTTCAGAGTAGCATAATTTTCACGAAAATTGTATTTTTTTATGTATGCCTTTTTTGGAGAATACAGGGTTTATACTAGACTTATCGTATGACTGCATCCATTTCCTAAATAAATATAAAATTTCCTTTATATTTCTTAACTATTTTCATCTAACTACTTAAAAACTTAAGCTTACAATTATCAATTTAAATCTTAATTTAGTAAATTAGTGATTTTTCCAGACAGGTATGTTTTCGTGCAGACAATTTGTTGATTTACTTTAGTGCTGAGTGAAACGATTTTGATATGGGCCTGTTACTCTTACCATAGGATTAGATAAAACAAATTGGAGACTGACATTCTTCACGTATCATAAACAAATATATCTTTTAAGAAGCTAACATAAGGTACAAATAAACGTCATTCAATTAAATACGAATTGTGAGGCCGTGAAATCAAGATTTTCATACAGCAACTTAATTGAGTTATAATAAATATTTTCATATATAAATTTTATCGAACAAGTGATGATTCTAAACATTTCCAAAAGGAAAGCATTACTAAAAATTCATTTTATACGAGAAATCAGAGACCGTGATAACTTATTAAATTCGAATCGTATTGAATCGCTTATTGAAAATCTTAGGGAAAAATGTAATGTAATTAAGTAATAATTATCACCAAATTAGATATTACTAGCACAATTAAGCTTCTAAATTTTAGCTGGTGGTCAGACATAATAATTCAATTTAACCAAAAGCTGTTTGTATAATTTTTAAGTGCACTGGTTAAGTTACTAACTCATTGTGCAGGTTGAAAAAACTGTAAAGTAGGGACATTATTACCTTTTCGCACAGCAAAATTAATTGAGTACATTAAGAGTTTAATTGAGAAACAAGTTTGTGCCTTTTGCACTGCTATCTTTTCGATGGGTTCGTTTAACGATCAGCTGTTATATTGCTTCTGTTCTTCATTTTGAATTTTTTCTAATGATTAAAATTCAGCAGCTGACGGCTATTTTATCAGTGCACGCAACCAAATTTACAGCTTTGACAACAGTCGGCAGAATTGCATTTAAATTTCAACTCGATTTCAATTCGATTAGGAATTAATGAAATAAAAACTGAGTTTTATTTTGTATGGTAAATCAATCTAAATTATCTGCGCTTTAATTGAACAAAGGAGGCTTAATTGATCAGTTAACTCCTGTGCGCAAAGACAATTACTCTATTATAGGTAAACATATTTAAAATCAAAACTGGGCAAGACAAGCTTCTATTTCTTCCCAAATGGATATCTCAACTGTAAACCTTAGAAGGTTGATTGCAAATACAATAGAAAAATTTAAATTAGGTTACAATTTTCACTCAATTGAATATTAATTGCACAATTAAGATTTGAAAACGTTGCCAAGCCCAGTACGACCATCAACATCAACTGATGATCACCACGTTAATAAAATAAAGGAATTGGTGCTTGAGAATCGCCGATTAATGATCAGAGACCTCACTGACATCGTTGGAATATGGGAAGAATCAATGAAAGCCATTTGAGAAATCATTTGAGCCTAAGAAAAGTGAAAGCACGATTGTTGCAAAATCACTTAATTTTTTCGAAAAAAAAGTGTCGCATTAACTTCTGTGAAACAATACTTCCCGCCTATAAGGATATTATGAAACATATTATAACTGGCGGTGAGCCTTGGATCTATGCTCACGATCCGGAAACAGTCGTTCAATCGGCCGAATGTCGTGGCAAAAGTGAGCCGAATATGAAAAAAACCACGTCAAAGCAGGTCAAAAATCTAGGTTATGTTGACAGTTTTTTTTTTGATTATCTAGGTGTGGTACATTCTGAACTTCTTCCGACTAGCCAAACTGTCAACAGGGAATACTATTTGAGTATTATGCGTCGTTTTCGCGAAGCTATTTGTAAAATGAGGTCGGAATTATGGGCTGTCAACTCATACTTCATTGATTCTTCGTGAATTCCTCCCTGACGATGCGCCGATCATTGCACAATCAATGTGTTGACATTTAATATTCTTATAGATCAAAATTTTACAGTTACCCACATGTAAGTGAGCAATGCCATTCCATAATCCGGCTATGATCGCGAGCGCCATTGAAATTTTTTAATCGAATGCGCACGTACGACAAATTAAAATTTCATTCAATTTTATTATTATTATTTATGTTCATGCGCTGCGACACATGGCACATAGCAGCGGATAAAGCTTCAAAACAAATGTGCGCCACAAATCCCTTAATACGCGCCTCCAACTATATTTACATGCAACAGAACAATAACAATAATTTAGTATCATAAAATGTCAGAGATGACAAGCGAACGGCGGAGCGCAAATGAGCCGCAAAGCAAAGAGCAAACAGTTAGCAAGAAATTTTTGACACTTAACAAGCGAACACATATGCGTGAGCTGCCAATACAAGCGCTTGCAGCAAGCATATATGTATATATGTGTATACGTTTCTGTGCGCGGCTAAGATGGCGCAATGACGCGATGGCGATAGCGTTTGAGCGGCTGATGGCCGGGCGCACATGTGACATGTCAATTTTCCAAAATATGCCGCATGAATGTCTATGCCGCGCAGACACAAAGAAAGCGCTAATTTCGTAAGCGACACAGGCACACATTGCCGCGAACGCGCGCGGATCGACGGCAGACAGCCGGTGCGAAGACGCGCGTGCTGCCAAAATAGGAGTCGAGACATTAAAATCCAATCAGAAATTAAGTGAAATGTACGCATGGTTGGCTGAGCTGACTGCCTGACTGGCGCGCTGCCGCTTGTGGCATGTGGCATGCAATAGTTGACGCTGCCGCGGCTGCTGTGGCATTGCTGGCAGTTGTCAACACATGAGCTTTTCACACACACACACAACAATGGGGCGTAAATAGAAATAGATTTAGTGGCGGCATGTCAAAATTGCTGTTTGCATGCAATATTTCCATTTTTCTCTTTGAGCAATTTTGAGAAATGGGCTCAATGACAGCGTCACAACTGGCTGCAATTGCTATTGCTGTTGCCATGACATTTTGTGGGGGAAGGTGAGGCAGTTGGGACGCGACGTGTTGCCTACATTCACGTATATATTCACATACATACCAACCACATATGTATATATATATATATATATGTATGTACCCGTCTGTGCTGTCTGACATTCGAAAAGTTGAAGAATTCAAAGTTGAACGCAGAAAAATGCAACAATTGCCGTTGGCAATGACATGAGCACCAACAACATTTGTTGCAATAAATCATGGTTGGCGTGTGCGCGTGCAGGGCGCACAGTGGGATTATCAATGTGATAGCAAGCGGATATCTTAAAAAAAACCGCATAAATATATATGTATTTGTGTACTGTTATTGTTGTTGTTGTGGAAGAAAATATCCCAGAATTATTTAGAGGAATAATGCCGAGTTGACAGTACTTGACCGAATAAAAATCTGGGTCCTGAACTTCTGTTTGGATGAAGAGCTCCTCCGCAATTCCTGTAAAGTCGACAAACCCCTTTTAGGGCTTTTTTGTGTGGACTCTGTGTTATAGTCCGAAGTGAAGAATTTCTTCTGAGATTTTTCCGCTGGCTCGAACAACAATTAATGCCATATATCGCGAAGATGTCTTGTGAAAAAAATTTTCTTACGCTGCCTGGATTTTAAGCGATCAGTTTGTATGACAGCTATATGCTATAGTAGTTCGATCGACTGAGCTCATCATGGCCATAATTCGTATATTATATATATTTTATTTTATCCGCGCTTCCCTCAGGGAATTACAAAGCCCGTGACAGACTTAATATACTCTTTTCAAGGTATGAAATTAAATAGGTGGCAACGATGTACACAAATATTCTGGCCGTAAGCGTTTACAAATTATATATATATTTGTTTGGAAGTATAATAGAGTCTTATATTACATTTTTGAACAGATGGCAACTCTTTTCTAAAACATGCAGGACTATACATTTTCTTAAGTCCCTTCAGTATTTACACGCTTACTGTAAATTTTAACAAAATATATACTATCATTAAGCAACTCAATAAGTATCTAGCGAGCGCTGAATATGTTCCAATTAAATTTTTGAAACGGGTGGCAACCCTTCACAGAAATATCTCCGTCAGAAAGCTTTTTGGTGTTTTTTTTTTAATTTGTTTTAAACTTTCTATTACGCAATAATATTTATTTGATAACAAAGTTCAAAATAGGTGGCAACTCCTCAAGCATATTTTCTACTGTAACCCTTTCTGAATAATATTTAGTTTGATATTGTATTAAATTTTCGTTTTTAAACTCTCTCTTTGGCAACACTTTTCATATATTGCTATAGCTGCTTTCCACTTTCGTTCAATACTCATATTAAATTTTTTTTTTATAAAATCGGTTGAGTTTAATCTCTATATGGTATGAGTTTGTCGGTATTTGCACATATTCCGGCAAATTCAACTTCCTTTTTATCATATCCTCAGTTCCCTTTGTTTTTTATCGCATTCGGATTGGCAAAAGATCGTATTCTACGAGCTATTCCCATACGGCTAAACCTATGCTATCAACATTTCGGTCGTCTGATGGAATTAGTTACCCAAAAGCGACCAGCTTCGGTCAATAGGAGAGAAATTGAGTTCCTTTAGGACAAAGCTAGGCCATAAACATCAATAGATGTCGAGTGTTGAGAGTTTATTATGCATACACACTGAAGTCCGATCCTTGTACCAAGTATGTGTTGCTGTCTACAATTTGACGAATAATTCTACCTAAATAGAAGTTTCTGGAAATCTACTATCGCAGAAATTAGATTGCTCGGAGAAAACTGAAAATAAAGAAAAGATTGCATCAAACATATTTTAGGAACTACTCGGGTAGACTTCCGTCAGGCAAGAACGTAAAAGGCAATAGTTATAAGATATAATAATATACGAAAAGTCTTCGAATTGCCGGGATGGCGGCCAAGAAAGAAAAGTTTTTAAATTTTGGTCACATTTGTATTCACTTATTTGCCTCAGTTAACCTCGACCAAACAAAAAATTTGTGAGTGACCATCGTTGCTATTAGAAATAATCAGATTTCGGATTTCCACAAACCGAGCTTCCTGAAGGCGAAATGATTAGAACAATCAATTTGAAATATGTTTTCTTGTAATGTAACTGGAAATCCTGCCGGAGAATTGCTGAAGTAGTTGGGTGAAGGCGAGGGGCAGAGCCTGTAACTATGTCTTAATTCTACGAACAATGATTTAAGCAAATTCAATTTATGTCCGATATGTAAAGATGAACTAACATGAATCAAAGAACTTTCCAATTGGCTCAAAACACAGCCGATAGAAAAAGATTTATAAACAGCTTTGTCATTAGAAAGCACTAGTCTTCAACTCTTCAAATGTATTCTTTGGCTTGGGAATCAGCCGCAAAACCTAACCTATCCTAACTCAACTTATATCTGAAAAATTCAGCACATACAAGTTTATATAGACAACATAGCCTAACTTTCCAAGTTCTTCAAAATTTTCATGAACGTCATCTGTGTTCTGCTGTAACTACAACGCAAATTAAAATTAGCATTGGCTTAACCGTAAACACAGTGCGTGCTATGGAATTTCGAGCAACCTAAGTGACTGCACATAGGTAACTGTCAGCAGCAGCGACAAAAGCAATGCCAACTTGAATGTTAACAATTCTCTCGCTGTCTCATTTAAGGCAAAAATTCAAATTCAATTTCGACGCGTAAAAGCGAAAAGCCACAACCAAAAATAATTTCAAATAAAATTGAAAATGTCGCGCTTGCAACAAAGTGGCATGCAACCGTGCGCATTGACACACACACGCACAGACTTGCAAAATAAAAAGCATAAAAAACGCCGGCGTAAACGTCATTCAAGTGATTGCCGCGCAATTGAGCCGTCAATCAATTTGTTGTTGCCACTTGCGTATTGATGTTGCTGTCGCAAGCACTACGCTTGGCTGGCATAGCCAGAGCAACAACAGCGGCGACGAACTGTCGATCGATCTTCAATCGCGATCGCCAAGCGTCGAGCGACACGCCGATTGCCAACAATCAATTATGTTGTTGCCTTTCGGTTGCCTTGATTGGGCTTTTGTTTCGATTGCGCCGCTGCCACTGCCGCTTTTGATCGCTATTGCTGCTATTGCTGTTGCTGCAATTGTTGTCGGCATTTGGGCGCACGTGCACGAGTGGCAATCATGCTGCCAAGGCGCGCATGTCGACAACTCATTAGTTTGGCAACGCTGTTTGATTTTTGGATATGTCGCAGCGCTGCCATTACTGTTGCTGTTATTGTTGTTGTTGGCTAGTTGTTTGGCAGAAATGGCAATGCGCCGCATACCGCACGACGCACAGCACTGAGGCGACGCCAGCAAATTGTATGCACATATGTTGCACATGTTGCAACGAAATGCCGCCACCGCCGCTGCGACACAACAAAAAGAGAAAAGCCGCTGTTGCAATGCAATTGTTGTATTGTTTTTTTTTTTTTTTTTGTAGTTGCAGTCACTATTGATGCACTCGCAGTCAAGATTTTCGCTAAGCCCCCTCCATACTTCTATTAATAGACTCGTGTGTCAGGCAGCGGCTGTTGGCGGCTGGCGGCGCACAATGCCACAACGGCCGACAGCTGCGACAGCCGGCAATTGTTGCTGTCGCGACTGTCGACTGTCGCTGTTACACTTAAAATCGCTTCATTTATTTAGCGCGGCGGCGCGTATTTGGGCTTAACTAAGCACATAGTATTCCAATTTTCGCCGGACTGTCTATGCCACGCCGATTTAACGCACTCGTCTAGCGGTTTGTCTAAGCCATAGCATGCCAGCTAGCTAGTCACCTAGTCAGCCAGTCAATGGCCTAGCCATCGGCATACCAAAGAGTCTGCACTTGACGATTTGCTTTTTGCTTTTGTTGCCTTTTGTTGTCACCACAATGTGAAGCGAATAGAAGCGTCGCATCCTCGCGCCACAAAGCCAACTATTAATATCCCTTGCGCCAGTGTGAGCGTGTGAGTGTGTTGGTACGTAAATTTGTCGCGCCAACCAGCTGCACTTAATTATTCATAAAATTCACCAACAATTGCAACAACAACAAATGCTGTATACAGCCAGCGGCTAAAGGCAACAAAAGATCATTAAGTTGCACAAATCCATGGCGGTTGCACAGTTCACATTGAGAAATGCAATTTTTTTTATGTTTATGTGTGGTTATTTTTTATTGTCCATTGGTAAGTCTGTTGTTGTTTTTCAGAGATCATAAAATTAACTAAGGAATTTCAGATTTCTTCTAACATTTTGGTGTGGTCCGAAAGCAGAGTTTTTCTTTCCTTCGCATATGGTATATATAGTAGACTTCGAACCTTTGTATATCCTCTTCAAGATTAGTTTCTTTCATATTGGATTGCATCCATTTAATTTGGTCATCAAGCAAATTTATTAAGAATAAGTTTAATTCAGAAATCAATATCAAACAATAGCAAACAATAATGGTTGTTAACCTCGCTAAAGGTAAACAAAAAGTTCACTAGCTAAAGGTAACCAAAGAGACATTAACCTCACAATGGATCATTATCCTCGGTAAAGGTTTTTATACTCAGTAAACGACGCGCTATAGGCCATCAACCTCAAGAAGATTCCAGCGAAATTCAATCAAGGACGGAATTTGTGAGATCGATTAATGCATTAATATAGACATTTGATAACGTACTTTATTTTACTTGACACTCAATGACCCTCAGACCTTCCTTTATCCCAAATAGATTAGGTTACATGGCTGGTCAAAAATCGCACGTGAACTGCTACATGTAGTTCTTTGTGAAGCATTAGAAAACAAGAACTCCAGTGTTTGAACTTATAAATTATTAAAATGCCAATACAAATTTGCGCAGGGCCTTAATTTCCACTGCCGCCAACTCGGTGGGTATCCAAAGGTATGCGCACCCAAGTGGTTAAGTCTTGAGCGCCCAAACGCGGGTTAGTCCAGAACGAAGGGATGAGTTGTTTCCATACATCTTCTGCAGATATCATCTGGTAAAATTCCCAACCTTACAGCTTTGATGGGAATAGGGCAATGGCTTGTTAAAAGCCCTACAACTGGGCAAAGGATAGCCTTAATGAATGTAAAAAGATCACCAGATCTCTTGAGATCGATCTTGTGCCAAAAGGCCTTTGCGATAGTGCATGTACCGATAATGGAGAAGCACGCTGGCTTCCGCGGAGACCAGCTTTCTATTAGTAGAACACAAGAAGATACAGGAACCCCGACCCCCTCACATTCTACCGATGGCGGTTCTACAGCATCTTTTCTTGCTAGCTCATCAGCTTTGCACTTTGCGATTCCGCAATGGCTTGGCACCCTTACTAGTCTTATCACAACTCGATGCTATTTTTAATGAGCTTCGGTACTCCTCGATCAACCCTGAACTCTACCAATGAGTTCAAGGCTAGTATCGCCGCTCTGATGGTCACGTCTCTGTAGGAGGCTGCACTCCGGAGCAGTAGATCTGCTGCCACCTTAATGGCTGCAGGAAGTCAGGAAGTCTGAAGCTGGAGTTGATAGAGAGCTCCAGGAAGTAAACTTCTCCACCAACCTTTCCACAAAGATTTGACTCATCCGTAAAGAAGCCCCTCTCCTCTAACATCTTATTCCCACTCACAACTCTCTCGTCGGTATATGCGCAGGGAAAGAGACGCCAGAGTTCGGTTTGGCGGTTTCTATCCCATATATACATATGTATCCAATGTAGGGTCAATACATTCCCCTAGCCCATAGATACGAAATAAAGTGAGTTTCGTGCCTTTGCGTGATTTTATAAGTTAGCGATATCTCAATAAAATTAAATGACAACTTATAACTTGACATAGTGAGATTCTGTACCAAAAGTAGTAATGTTGATAATTATGCCCACGTAGCTCTATTAGGCTGGCTATACTGACATTAGTTAGTTTGGCTTGGAAATTAACGTCTAGATAATCTTTGCAAGTATGACCTATAGCATAGATTGTTCGATGATTATTTTGGCATGACTATGATAAAAAAACAACATTGGTTTCCTACCTTCATTTTTTCAGTATTTGCAAGGGTTCAGAATGCAATTCGTGAAGTGAAAAAGTATCAAGCGATAAAAGAAAAACACTTTAGAAATCCATTTAACCACATTTGCATATAAGAGATAATGAAAAATTAAATTCGATACGGCTGTAATTACAACTTCAAAGCAACAAACACTTGAAATTGCTTTAAATCATAATTGCTTTTGACGGCTAAAAAAAGAGCTATGTCGCTTAGATTTCTAAACGCCATATTTCATAAATATTTCGACAGCTTTTAATGTCAACTTGTGCACCTATTAAGCAACATAATTACGCAGCACACCAATGCACACACATAAATAAATGGAGTGTGATCTACTTGAAAGCCTTGAAAGCCCTACAAAGTGCTAAAGTGCATATTACAGCGGGCTAAATGTAAATTAGTAACTTCATACTTATGATTATTTTTGATAAGAGTAAATGCATTATTTATTACACTCCAGTATTCGTACATTGCAGCGTGAATCATTTAAATGTGGCAGCACTTAGCGGAAGCGCGGCGCAGCTCATTTGCATTAATTTGGTAGCCATTTGTGAGCAACAAAAGCAGAAGCAAATGCCACCTTATGGCGCATCGGGTTACAGCCGGGTGCTAATAGCACGTTACACACAGGCCTACATATTTAAATATACTCACCCATGAACAGACAGAATGCGAGCAGACGACATTTTAATCCCAAACCAGTGCGAACATAAGGCCCAAATGCGTTCGCCATGTGGACGCTATGGAACATATGGAAATCGTGTAAACCGTTGAGCGCCATAAAGTGCCACAAATCCGAGTGAGTGTGCATGTGTGTGTGGATGGGTGGCGTTGCCTCTCGTTTCAGTGGGTCAAAATGCAATAATGCGGCCGGTTTCAAATCCATAGAAATGCATTTTGCGGCATGTGTCGTTTAATTTCACTAAAAGCGAAAAGCCAATATGAATAAGGCATTAGAATAGAATGGAAAAAATTAAAACAACGGAAGCGAATGAGTGCAAAGAGGCTTTGGATTTAGTTGGCCACAATGCATTTGGCTGTAATGACTTAGAGCGGAGCATACAACTAGACCAGATGGAGAGAAAAACACGGCGGCTTACACGCGGAACAAGTAAGGGAGGATTGGATGCGAGCGGCGCTTCGAATTGATATAATAGTTGAGCAGCCCTGCCTAAAATAAAAATGTAAGGAACCCAATTTTAGTAGAATGAGTTATAGAGAAATCCAGAATACAGAGTCTTTATACCCTATTCCATCTGTGCCAGCAAAAACTAAATATTTGGCTACTTTTTCCTTACTTATGGGTGAACTTGACTTTAGATTTGATTTCATTCCAAAATTCTTGGATTACCAGGTTGTCGAGCCTAAATCTGGCTATCGCTTCTGTGCTCACATACCTTCTAGTGAGGCATGGGAGGCAAGGACTCGTCGGTCTAGTGAAGGGATATCTTGGCTACTTATCTCTGACACCACACTATTAGACTGGTATGGGTGCCTGGCTGTAGCAGTATTGCAGGAAACTGCAATGTTGATGAGGTACATCAGCCTCATAACTGCAAAATGAAAATGGGTAGAAGCTATTTGTAGTTCACTACTGGACTGTTGAGCATCAGACTACTTCAGCAAAAGGTGAACAACTACTAAGGGGCAGTCGCAAGCTCATTCTGGCTCAGAGTACTATGAGTTCTAACTAGATATTGTATGATCGGGACTCATACAGTAACATTAAGAATTTTATCAGCGCCCACTTACATCAGCTGTTTGGAAGAACAACTTGTCCTCAAAACTCCCACTCCCGCTCCCGCGGAAATAGAAATAAAACACCTAAGAAAGAAATTTGTGATTAACTCAGGATGCTTTTCCGATACCTATTATACAATTTCAGGATTTTTTAACAGTCTAAGTATGATCTCCGACATGTGAGCGCTCAGCCACCCGTACATAATCTAACCTAAGGTCAAAGGTACTTCGAGTAAAACCGATGATGTTCATCAAAAAGATGAAGAGCCACCATATGTCTATAGAAGTATCAGTGAAGGTCATATCCGACATAAATAACCAAAACGAACTGCTTAGTTCGTTACGTTAGATGCGATTCACTCTTATGGGATCGTATTAGGATGAGCATACGTGAACCCACTTTGTTAGTCTGTGAACGACTTGACATCGGCTCTCAGAAATAACTCTTAAAGTTCCGCCGGCTCAGTTCAAAAACTTAGACTGTTTAGAACCATCAGATGTTTACATTATCCTATAAGTCCTAAGTATTCTCTGAGCAGTTCATCCATTTTGCGCAGGATCTTCTTCGTGCCAAAAATACTTTCAAAAATCTGATATTAAAGGAATAAACAGTACGGATTCCAGAAGAAATGTTTCAGCTCTTTTCAAAAAGCATTTCCTTCATTTGGAAAAAAAACCATAATACTTTAATACAATTAGTTTTTCATGGGTATAAATAGGCAATGGAATCAGAAGCGCTACAGACTGACAGGCCTCAAAACAAACATTCGTACAAACGAAGCGAACAACATTGACACCCCCGACATTAAGGCAGACCACCGGAGAAACGCAAAAATACAAGAAGCTCGAAGAGGGTGGTAAACCATGCTCATACAGCAACAAAACACCCCTCGATTGCAATTCAGTCAAACTCCTGGGAAATATGAACGAATTACTAGAGACAACCCAACTCATGAGAGAGTTGAAGGTTTTCCTCGCTGTGGCTTCGTGCATAAAAGGCAAGTGATAAGCGGACAGAGTAAACAACGGAGGTGTGTGGGTTTCTCTCTTTCCATATACCAGCTGTCGGCTGGTGGCGCAGCAAAACAACTGTTCAAATGATGAGGGATTTTTGTGTGTTTTTTGTAATGTATGTAGTTAACAGTTCATTTGTTTGGTGTTGTCAGTAAGTCACTTCAGCGGTTATTGAAGCTGAGAAGCCGTTATTAATGGAAGGATTGTGTAACAAAATGAATGTACTCGTAGTGTGGTGTGTTAGTTGAGGCGAAGGTGTACGAGTAGTTGACGTAGCTGACATATGGATATATTGAATACGAGCTATTGTGCTGTGTAGGCAGGGTGATGAGCGGGACGCTAAGCGGACATGTGCGTTGGTAAATTGAAACCTTATGTTGTGCTCCGTAGACAATTAATTGGCTGAAAGCGTGCCAATGTAGTGTACTAATTAGGCCAATAGGGAACACAAGATGAATAGTATACGAAGTAGTAGTGAAAGTGGAAACGCATAAAATGTTTTAAATGTTTGTATTATGCTTATGTAATGTATGAAATATGATATCATGTTTTGCATACTACCAGCAAAATAATTGCAGAATAAAAGTTCACTAAGTAAAATGAGGTTTTGTCAGAAAAATCGGGATTGAAAATAATAAATATTTAGGTAGGTTGATAGGACTGTCGCCGCCAGGGACTAAATTAGAGCTCGATGGTCTATTTGATGCACTGTCGTAAGACCTTATAACCTTGTTATGCCGTTTCATTCATGCGCTGGAACCACTTGGTGCTCTCAATGAAACTAATCATGACCGTTATACTTTTTGTGGACAGCCATTCGAGATTTGTTGCCTCATGGGTTCCTATTATTTTGTGTCATATTTCTGATAAAGCTTGGAGCCTCTCACCGAAGAACTCCATAGTCAAGTCCATTATGTTCTTTGTACACTTGCAAAGAAACTCAAGAGTGTTCAACTAGCGGCACTCATCACCATTTGAGGTGCACTAAGTTCCCCTCCAACCATGACACTTAACGCCATCTTGCACATTGTGCACGTAGCCCTCGTCGGCAGGTGTATGGCGGCTAAAGTTACTATCAAATTCAGAGAATCTTAGTTCTTAAAGGACGCGTATATAAACACTCGGATATCCTCACATGTTTTGACTTTATACCGGATCACTTGGATCATGAAGTCAACTCTGACGACTTCTTCTCGACCCATATACCGACGATGGAGTTTTGGGTGGGAAGTAGCCATTAGAGGAGAGGGGTAGTCAGCTTTTCTACGGATTGGTCAAAGCTTGGAGGAAAGATTGGTGGAGTTTTTTACTGTCGGGAACTCTCTATCAACTCTAACTTCAGATTTCCTAACATTGCAGTGTCTTCCAAGTAGAAATTGCAGCCGTTAAGGTGACAGTGATTCTACTTCTTCGCAATGCAGCTTCCTGGAAGAGACCATGCACTCAGATTGCAGCGTATCCTCCCGTACTTATTCAACAGAACTCCACAGGTCTTCTCTTTCCCTAGTACTTCCACTTGGAAGATGATGGCTGAGTCTGGCAGACGGATAGCAAGAGTAATGTCAACATCATTGCACTGCACACCCGGCACTATTCAGCAATCAATATTTGTAGAGGCAGGAGGCTCCTCCCTAATAAAACCTCTTCCCCGTTCATGTCTAGAGGGTAAGCTGACACGAAAGTGACTATTTAAATCCAACCTTGGATGGATATAGTGTGAGTTACTTAGGTTTAGTTGACTCTGGGTGGTGCTATGTCCCAATTCTCCGGTTCCGACCTCCCTTTATTCCTTTAATATATTATGGGTTACACATAAGACCACTTCACAATCTCTATTAAAGCCGCTTCTTTGATTTTAAGTAAGTTGTTTATACACGAAGCATATCATAAAACTGTCCATAACATTAAAGCCTTTTAACCACTTATGAGACTTCTCGCAAACAAATAAATTTAATTTACAAATTTATGTTTACTTTTAAATATACACATACATACATACAGATATTCAAGATACAACCCGTTTGCACGGCTTCTAGAATGCCAACCCTACCACTGTTTCTGGTGTGACTTTCGCTGTTGTTGCTACAGCTCTTGGTGCTGTTGTTGTTGTTGTCCACGGCTACCGTAGTGCCAGCTAGTAACCAATGCCCATGTTTGCAACACATGTGCGATGCTTATCTGCAACATGATTAAGTCTTAATTAAAGCTGAATCTGAAATCTCAGTTACCTTGGCTACTTGCAACACTTTGCTTCGCTAGCAAAAATTGGAGGAAAAACCGAGCATATGCCAAACAGATGAAATAAAACGAAGATGTAAATAATGTAATATTGCAACATTGTAGTGCAGCTCATATTACCAACAACAGTAGCAGCAGCAGCATCGGAAAAAAGATCACTTACATGTGTGTGTGTATGTGTGCTCAGTCTAGTTGCTTAGCATCTGCTTCCTAGCGGAATTATCAAGGCAAAACCAGCGCAGTTGGTAGCCAAGTGTTTATCACCTGTGTTAATGGCAGATGGCATTTTTCTTATTGGCATTATAGCATTTTTATATATGCTTACTTACTTGAATATGTGGCGCCTGGACAACTCGCCAGCAAGCTACTGGCATTAGGTAGAGTTGTCTATATAATCATAAAATATCAATGCGGAGTCTGTTTCTGGTCCTATGTTAGAAATGTAGAAGTAAGGCTGGCACATCCTTAAGCGCTTTAATTAGAAAATTTAGAGGCTCGTAGGCACCCTTATTTGCAAAACTGCTACAGTCGAGTTTCACAAAAATCTCTTGGAGCGAGTTTTTTACCAGAAAAGTCATCATTTCCATAGACGGGAACAGGTATTAATCCTTTGCAACCAATTCTGGACCATAAGATGGATGCATTAGAACTGTGCAGTCATGCTCCGGCAACTTCTGGTATTCCGGGTTGTCCTGCTGAAACACAATTTCTCTTCTAAGCTGACCTCTTTTATACGATAGCTTCATTCGAACGTCCAAATTTTTCGACGCAAATCCGAATAACTACTAAAGCCCTAAGGGAAGGAATTCATAGTAAATGAATCCATGCTAATATCCTCAAACATATAGCAAAGCTATCATGACCTTCAATACTGGTTAGGCCACCAACGACCGTTTTCTCTTGCCGCTGTAGGATGCACATCGAGTCTGTAAAATTTGAGGAGATAGTCACTATCGTAAATACATTTTTGACTCGTGCTCAAACTATACTGCGTCGAACAAGTTTTGCAGCTATCTGTGAAGTTTCGAATACGAAATTTTATTTTTGTAATGCCATGTGACATTACCGGATCATTTATTCAACGCCAGTTACATAGTACAACGATCGCAGCTTAATGTTCTAATCCCTACCTTTAAGTTCCCTATCGTAATGGGTTTATACTTTATCTAAATAATTTAGGCGAATATTCATTCAAAGTACTAGGCCAGATAAAAATCCCCACTCAACCAGTCACATTTCACCGAATATCAAACACTCACCAGCTGGTCACCAACACATCAACGTGAGAGCTCCCCTACTCCCTCTGATCCGTGAAACGATATTCAATTTACATGGAAGCGAAAGCTATGCGTGTGGTATAAACACTTATATCATTAATAGTGTAATCAGGTGGCTTACTGTAGATAATCTTGGATGAGACAATACTAGACTTGAAACTTAAGTCTTTCGACTCCTTTATATGAAGTTGCATGAACAGGCATAATGGCGCATGGAATAGATTTTGTTTTTCCACTTTTCCTTCCTAAATTGCAGTCAGCTTAACACGCTGTTTTTGCTTTTTTGCTTTAAAAAGTCCTCAGTTATCGACGACTATCCAAAAGTACTTCATTGTCGGTAAATTTCTTTCCTTAGAATGAAATTGCTCCTAATATCTGAGAGAGAAGGAAAAAGCCTTTGCAAATGATAAACTATTCTGAATTTCTAACCAAAATTTTATATAAAAGGAAACCAATGAGCCGTTGACTATTATTTGGTAGTTTGGTATGAAATATATAGTTAATGTATACATTCTCCCACTGGTCAAGTGTTCAGATTTCCATCCATATGGTAAACTTTTCCACAGTTATTTCGCGCGGTATGTGAGATCTTTTGACAAAATTTGAAAAGCGCGTTTCTTTTAGTATTACTAAAGAGCATATCAAATGTGTCAGGCAAAAGAACGATCCTTTGAGAATGTCCAAAAAACAAAACTTCTCTATTAATTCACAAGAATTTTACAAGAGTACTTATACTACATGTTTTGCGAATAACAGTCGAATTTTTAAATATTTTTCGAGTTAGACGCAATCCACGACAGCGCTAAAAAAGGACATCTACTGCTGTAGTGATTCATAGAGGAAACTTAAACAAAAATCTCTACTAGAAAATATTGCCCGTTTTAAGAGAGTTTACCCAAAATATTGGTCGTTTTTGGACTGCCAAAATTGAAAATTTTAGCTGTTTAAGCATAAGTCTTTCGACGATGAAATGCGAAACAATGCTGATTAAACACAACATGAAAGTTTGACACAACTCAAAAAAGTACGTCTACTTGGATCACCCGTTACATATTAGTTTCCGGCTATCCAATTAATTTGTACAAGTAATGACAATCGATAAAAAAAGTGTTTCATTGTTTTTTCATAACAAAAAATTTTAAATATGTAGAAAATATTATATTTTAATTTAAAAAAATGTAAAAAAAATTATTATTTTCTTAATATCTTCCGTATTCGAAACCATGAGCGAAAACCGAACACCGTCCGCATAACAAAAGCGAAACGAAACGAAACGAAGTGAAACGAAATCACAACGCTTCGGGTGTTTAGCCATAAAGTACCGTCTCAATATATTTTATTAGCAACAGCATTTTTATTTGTTTACGATTATGTTCAACAGCCGACAGCATCACATGAATTTCGGGCCAATGCGCTACGAGCTGGCTGCGGCTAACAGCACGCGCTGGCCACAATTTGACAGCGATAATGACAGCTTGAGTGGCGCGTTGAGCCTTGTTTAACAAACACCAAGATGCGCATGCGCGCGCGCCTATGTGTGTGTGTGTGCGGTCGAAACAATGTTCCGAGTGCGTTGCGTGCAATTTTTTTACTCATTCATTATTATTACTGCTGTTGTTATTGTTGGTGTTTGTTGCTGGGCGTTCGCTTGTGCGCAGGCGCCGCAGGTCTAGTTTTCCCATTCATTTCAAGTGAAAATTATTGTAAATTTTGTGGCAGCATTGGCTGGCGCTTGTTGTTGGTTGCTATGTGTTTGTTGTTGTTGCTGCTGGAAAATTGCCGTACAGATGCATGCACGCCTGCAAATCAGCAGCATATAGTTGCATGTGTGCGTGTGTGTATGTATTTGTGAAAATTGCTGTGTTGCATGTTGCACATGCGCTGCAGTCGCTGCCAATTTCAAGCGGTTTTAAGCTGTCTGCGTTGCCTTGCCACCGCCATGTCTATCTGTGAATTTCCACAACACTTTTGCGCTTTGCTACCGCTGTTGTTGTTGTTGAGCGCATGTTTGGAGGGATTTATTGTTTATTGAAATTGCCACAAAACGGTGCAAAGTAACACGAAATTATGAAGGGGCAAGTCGACATTTTTATGTTTTCATTCATGTCCGTTGAGTTTTTATGTTTGTGGATTTTATAATGCACACACATACACACAGACACACGAATACATACATATGAACACATGTGTTTGCGAACTCGACTTTTTCTGCTTGAAAAATGTTCGAAGTTTACGACTTTTTGCTTTTAGCCAAAATATTTACCGTTTTCGCTGTACGACTGATTGGCCGCAAAAACAAAGCAACGGTGAATTAAAAGTAAAAAATAATTTTCAAAATTTTTGCCGTTTTATTTTTTGCTAGCAATCACTCGATTTGGGCAAAAGTGAAATATTTATGACTCAAGCCGTTAGTTAGCCGACGTGTTGGTGAAATCGGAGCGGCAGTAAAAATTTACGTTTTATTTTCTCCATAAATTGCAGCATGCAAATAAATTCCCACATGAAATGGTATTTTGAAAGTATTCTGACGCAGAGTTGCGGCATTAATAAGTACTTGACACAAAACAAAAATCTAAAAAATAAAAAAATAAAAAATTCTTTAAACAAAACAAAAAACCAGTGCTGTAGTAACAAGTCAATTGAGAAGGCGACCTGGCACATAGATGGCGCCACTAGAATTAAATATGTATGATTTTTACTTAGCCCCAAACTTGAAAAAGCGCATGTACAAATTTGACAGATGTCGGTTAATTTGCTTGTGAATTATATTATTTTGAGTGAAGCAACTTTTATGGTGAAAAAACTGATGATAAAAAAGGAATTTCGGGTTGATCAACTGTTACTTTTAGACGGTAAAAGGAAGGAAGGAAAAACGGTTGATGCAAAAACTTGGCTTGATGTAGAGTTTCCGGATACTACCCCAGAAAGTCAACCATCAAAGATTGTAATGCTAAGTTTAGACCTGGCGAAATAAATAATGATGACGATAACCGCAGTGGACGCCCATAAGAGATTATCAGCGACGAAAACATCAAAAAAGTCCACAAATAGTTTTGGATGACCGTAAAGTGAAGTTGTTCGTGATAGCGGGCACTTTCCAGATAACAACTGATTGTTTTTATCATATCATTCACGAATATTTTGATATGAGAATGCTTTCTGGATGCCGCGCGTACTCAATTTTAACAACAAACAACGACAGGTTGCCGATTCGGGTGTTCGAGTGTTTCCAGATGTTCAAGCATAATCAATCCGAGTTTTTACATCAATATGTGACAATGGATGAAACATAGCGCCGCATCCACCGTATTCTATAGATCTGGCACCCAGCGACTAGTTGCTGTTCTCAGATGTCAAGGAAATGTTTGCTGGGAAGAAATTTTTCTTGAATGAAGACGTGAATGCCGAAACTGAGACCTTTTTTGAAGTAAAGGACTAACCATACTACAAAAAGTAAGAAAACGCAAAGTTCGCATGCAACCGAACATTTTATGCACTTGCAACTTGCAATAATCAAGGCCAGGGGAATATTTTTTAGCGATATCGCATACTAATAAAATATTCCCTAGATTTCAGTAAGGTACCTCACATCCAATCACCATTCAAATGGAATAAAGTCAGGCGGATGTTCGAGAATCCTGATATTAGTTATATGAGCGGTAGGTAAAGTCACATATTATTTAGTTTAAGCATAAAGATGCACTGATTTGAGTAAAACACAATCAGCTCAACACACATTAGGCCCATTGAGATGAAACATTATTGACCGTTATATGCGGTAAAAGTCACCCGGAAGTTCGAAAATCTTTATTTTAAGTATATGTGAACTCAGGCAAGTATTGAACCGATTCAATCCATTTCGTATACACAAAATTACTAAGGTCAGGAAAAGATTCTCTTCGAATTTCAATTAAATATCCCATACCTTGACCGATATTTGCGGCAAAAAGTCAACTCTTGGCTCTGGGGTCCGATTATCTGGAACCTATGGGTTTTTGTTGGATTCGTACAATTTAGGTCAAAAGGTGGCATACTTGAAAAGAACTTTTAGTGATAAGATGTATCCCGTTATATTGATTGCCTCTTGATTTATATACTCGAAATGAAAGAAGCAGATGGAATTTAAAATTGTGCTACATAAGAGATAGGCATGGTTGTAATCCAATTTCGCTAATTTTCGCAATGTGATATAGGAATATACGAAGAATGCCCTCGTGTCCAAATCGGTAACGCGGTTCCGATATAAGGGATTTTACCTTCAAGTGGGCGCGACCACGTCCATCGTCCATATTTAGTCATTGATTTAACGGAATCTTCCGATTCCGATTCCGAACTTGCAGCATTACTGCTTAAGCAACTAGAGAGATATGTTTATTAAAGCAAATAGAGGACGGACCGCGTCTACTTTTTCAATCATCCTTGAAGAGAACTATGTTGAATAACAAAAACAAAACGAGTTCTGCCAAAAACTGTTTGTAGCGTTGCTCTGGATAATTCTTCAAGCTAAATTTCGAGAAGATACCTTATCAAATAATAAAGCTTTATATACAAAAAGAATTAATTTGATCGGTCAATTTGTATGGTAGCTATAGGCTATAGTTATCCGACAACGGCGGTTTCGACATATGAGAAACTTTTTGGAGACTTCAGCTCAACCTTAATATACCCTGTTGAGAACATAATTAAAAAAATGTTAAAGTAGATATTAAAAGCTCCACTAATAGCCAGCAAAGTAGCACAGCTGCGCTAATATGCCAGAAGTATTGTACGCCTTCTAACAGAACAGATGTTCGGAACAACCTGTAAATGCAACACACAAAGCATTAAAACTCGTCACCCACTTCTCCGGCGCCTTGCTTTTACCCACACTCTTTACATTAATGCATAAAAGTCAGCAGCACTTTGCCAAAAAGCCAAATCTTTTGACCCTACAGCCGTCCGAGCGTGCATCAAGTCAATCGCCCACTCCATTCAAGACAACCGAAGTCAACAGCGCGCTGCCAGCCACCCTCATAATGCAACAGACACACACAGCCACGCAGAAGTGACGCCCGGAAATTGCTGCCACTTGCGCACAATGGACACGTGTTCACAAATGAGCATCGTACGGGCATGCCGAATGCCAAATAAAGAGGATGCGACACCCAACTGCTGAACTGTCGGCTTCCCGCGTGGTCCATTGCAGGCAGGATATGCGTCGCCACCCCCTTTTAATTTTAGTTAAAAGCAAAAATCACCGAAAATCACAACATTCTCATCAAGATTGATAGTGCGTAACGCAATTTGCGCGCACAAAACACTCTCTCACACACACACACCTCCACAAATACAACGACCGCTAGACTGCTCCCCTCTTGCATTTCATTTTGTGGGTGTTTACCAAATTTAATGGTATTACTTCATCATTTTGACCAACATTCAACGCCCATTCATGCTTCTCTTCTTCTTCTTTTTGTTCTCCCTGAGATTTTCTTGTTTCATTAGTTGTTCCACGGCATTGTTGTTGCAGTGCACGACCCCTCCTTTGGTCTGTGTGTGGCAATATTTTGACTTTTGCCGTTTTTGTTGCTTTTATTTGCTGATGGCGCACAAAAACTCGTAAAAATAAATTAATCTTGTGTAGTGACGTAGCGAGTTGAAAATGCATTATTGCCCTTAAAGTTGGCCGCAAATTCGGTCAGCGTTAAATAGCATTACGCGGCAAACACACTGCAGTATAATTAACCTACGCAGCTTCACTTTCTAGGCTATCTTCGATACCGTAATTGCTGTACTTTGAAGAGTGGCGAATCGAACACGCAAATGGTATAAATTTCTTGAAGAGTTACGATTCCATACAAAGTGAGCGAAATTTAGTTCTTATATGGCGAATTTTTTTATTTGACAAGACAAATATTTGAAGAGTAGCGAATCGAAGCATCTATAAATAAATGGCGTAATCAAGTAGAGATAAAATAGTTAGCGATTTATGTTAGCTAATGAGGTGTCGCTATACTTCATTGTATTTACGGTGATGAATTGAGCATGCAGCTGGCCCAAATCGTTCTATCTTCTCTTGTAATTATTTCATTAGAGTAACTTTACCTCTGATAGCCTTTAGAATGCCTAAATTGTAGTGGTTAATTTCAGCGTCGTACTAGGGCGTCGATGAACATGCAAGCTTAAATGTTTCCGAAACTTTCGGGGTTATCGGGAGCGAATCTGAAAAAATGTATCAGGCAGTATGAAGTCTACCATCTATCCCTATGTTTTTCATTATCGACATTTTTTCGGACACATCAGACATCACATCACATCACAGACATTTTTTCGAAACTTTAAAGCTAACTGTCAGCATGGAAACAAGAGTAGCAAGCATCGGTTCTGCCAGTCAAAAACTGAGATTGAGCTTCTATCATATATTTCGAATTTGATGTAGGCAATTTTTCGTACCAATATTTCGACGAGACTTATAATTAAACAAGTACGAGTGAACCCGGTTTAATTATATAAAATATAACGCTTAGTTTCAATCAAGTTTCGAGTTTTGGGCTTTTGTTCGCATAAGAAATTCGCTAACCTTTTTCATAAGTACATATTTGGTAACACTTGTTCAGCTTTCAGCAAATTTTTATTTCAGTTTCGACTCACTTTGGAACGCTTTTTGCTAGATTGTTGGATAGTTTCGACGCGATTTTCATAAACCCACGTCTCTTCACCAGTTTGATGAACATAATAGGGTTCTCAGCTGCCTTGTAAAGCATCTCTTTAGCGACCTGAACTGGACGTCATTTTTGCAATATATACAGGTATTTTGGTACAAGCCTATGATTGATAAGCCTCATGCAGTTTGAGTAAATCGATCCACAAGAGATGTTGTGATGTTATCTTATCTATTTCTTGGATACCAAAACTATGAAGTACTATTTCTGTGACGTTTTCGATTTAATCGTCATTAACAGATATGGATGGACGACTCAATTGAGACAAGTTTTCGATGACTTTATGACCTTCATTGAATGCTTTGTGTATACTCAACTATTTGTTTTCCCTTTATATTGTATTCCTGAAAACACTTCCTCAACACTTTCAACGATTTCGTAGCAGTGATTCCATTGAAAACACAAAAGTTCAACCGGATTCTTCATCAAATTTTTTCCATGCTAAAAATCGCCAAACAATCTTTTCGCGTCGGAAAAAAACTGCTTCGGAGATAGCTAATTGACTTATGGAACTCAAAGTTTTCACAGCCCGACTCGAATATGATTAGGTTAAACCATTGATACGAAGCTAAGCAAATGCTCGCTTATCTTGATTCATAAGGTATTTCTTGATTTAAGCATAATGTAAAAGCATTTAGCTATTGCCACTTCTATGCTCGCTATGTTTTAGCTTTCTCATCAAAAAATTACCTGAGAAGGACGAAGTGAAACTCTCCAGCTTAACTGAATACGATAAGTATTTATTATAGTAAGTGTTATCTGTCAGACATAAACTCTTTTCCATATGTACTAAATTATGCCAATTTATAAGATTTATACCAGTTCTTTGTTCGAATCACCATTTTTAATGTCACTTTTTAAGAGAAATTGTCCTTATTAATTCAAATCAAGGCCTTATATGGTTTTCTTAATAAATCGACATATCACTAATCGCTCTGCCTCCATTTAATTATGCGGGTTTATGTGATTTATACCAGTTGTTTGTTCTATTCCGCACTCTACAAGGTTTGATGAATCCGGCTGCAATACTGAGACACTTCTATGCCTGGTTTGCACCCAACAAATTTCCTCTACGTTGCATTCCAAATGGTACGCCCACTTTTTGTTGTTTTTTAATTGGAACATAACCTCTTGTCGCTGGCCTGAGCGTACCGCTTGTAGTTACAAGCATATCAATGTACGGCTTTTACTATGTGCCGTTGTATTGTAGTTGTTATTGCAGTGGTTCACAGCTTGTAAACCATCAAACAGCTGCCAGAAAAAATGCTTGAATGTTGAAAGGCACTAAAATCGAAATTGAAATTAAAATATTTAAATACGATTTCATATGTCTACATGACTGCCAGCTTACATGTGTATGAGTATTTACAAATATGTGAGTATATGTGTGCATTGTAATTATACTTACAGCAAGTACAACTGTGCGTATTTTTACAATTGTGGTCAATATAAAACTTTGTATGTACATACATACATACATATGTATGTATAAGTGTTTGTATAACTGCATGTCTCTGTGTGTATATGTCTGAAAAGTGTGTGCGTAGCAGTGCTTGTTGAGTACTCACATTCACCAAAGAATTTCAATGCAAATTCTTCATTAAAATAGTAAATATTTGCCATTGTGCGGCATGAATTGGCGTCGGGCCCGTGAGCAACTGAAAGCCTGAGGACGTCTTGAGGGCCACCTGCGGTGTGGAGCGGGCAGGAGCGATGAGGCAAACAAGACGAAACAATGCAAAACAAATGCAGCTGGCGAAATAAAAACGCCATAATGCAGTCACAACAACAACAATAACAGCAACGATGACGACAACAACAAAATTACAAAAACAATAGCAATGACGAAAAACAAAAGCAACAATGAAAATAACAACACGGAAAACAACAACGATGACTATTACAACAACAAAAACAACAACAACAGCGTCTGTACCGACAACAGCAACAACAAAAATGTTTGTTTTACAATAATAACAACAATGACCATTAACAGCGCCAACGACAAAAACGGCGATGGCAACAACAACAATCCCAACAAATCGCACAAAAACAATTATTACACACAAATCAAACAAGCAGTTGCCACAGACGATGAAGCGCCGCAGTGGCTTACCAGCTCGCAGCCTCACCGCAGCCGTTGGCTGAACGCCCTATTGCGAATTTGCGCCAAAAAGCTTCATGCAACAAATGTGCGGAAAATATTTCGACAGTTTGATGAGAAATTCGCCAAATTCGCACAGAACATTTGCGAGCTATTTGCATTGAATTAGTTGCGGCAATCGAATAATTGCATGCATGTGTGCTTGTATGTGTGAAGAACGCACCGATTGCGCCTCAAAAGGGATGAAATTGGGCGAAATACTAGCACAATAACGGCTCAATCCCAATCGAAAGGGATGCCGAGGTGTATTTGCCACCGCATGCTTATATGTATGCATGTATGTGTGTGTTTGCATGCCACAGAGTCGCGCTGAGGTTTAATAATTGCGAAATACTCAAGTGCACTAAAACAATCGCGCGAGCAGCGTGCAAATAGCGCACAAATGTTACGCCGACCAACTGTTGGAAATGATACGAGTACAACAACTAGTTGTTGTTGTTGGTATTGCTATTTATTTATGATTTTTTTGGTGTTCGATGTGCGCTCCGAAGGGTGTTGGTGCCGCCTGCCTGCTCAATAATTGATATTTGCGCGTTTGACTGAACGATTACAACAAAGCTGTAGAAAATATTTGCCATTTACAACAACAACTATGCAATACACACGCAACTACTTAAATTGTGCAATTTAAAGTGCTGATTGTGTGCAAAGTAAAAGTAAATTGTTGTTGAGTTTGTGTGCACAATCCCGTCGCGCACAACTGTTCGATTCGGCTGTCACATATGCGCTGCGTTGTTGTCGCATAACAAGTGCATGGGTAATCAGCGTTTAGTTTATGTACACACAGCTGTGTGAGGAAAATATATGTATATTCGAATTGACGGTTATGAGTAGCCGAAGGTTAGCGGCTCGTCTTCAGAAACGCGGTAATACCCTTGAGGTATAATTTCCGGTATTAACTGATTTTAACAGTTCTATACTACAACTAAATTTAAATATGAAAACAACAACAAAAATAACTAGTCAACTTATATACTAATGAGGAGCTATAACCAGACTCCCATCAGTTCAGTTTGTATGGCGGCTAGATGCTAAAATGGTTCGATCTAAACCATTTCTTTGGCTTAGACAATAATTTATACCAAATTTTACAAGGACATGATTATGATCAGCTTTGTGCTTTAGTGGTCCGATATCGGCGGTTCCGACAGATATTATTATACCAGTTTAAGCGATTTATACCAGTTGCTTGTTCTATTCACAATTTTTCAAATCTTGGAAGAATAAATACAAGTGTTAACCGATAGCAAAGCTGAACCTAGACCCCTGGATAAGACTGGATAAAGACGACTATTAAATCTCTAGTAAGTAAAGAAATGTAATAATATCCCGAACTATCCAGATTTTCCATCATTATAGTATCTTCTTCAATGAATATGAAAACTTAAAGATAATTTTTGGTGCTAAGAAAGTTCTCAGATAATTTAGTGATTACTGGTGCAAACGCGGGCCAAGACAGGATGAACGGTTGGGAGAGTTTCTAGATAATATCTGACGGTATTCGCAGGCACTCATCTACTATTACCTGCTCCTCTTCCACCAAAATCTGAGCGTCAATCAGTGCTATCCACAATTGCAATTTGAAGAACGCCATCACTCAAAAACTGCCAGCTTAAGCTAATCGAAGGACACTACGTGTTTCACTACGACAAAACCAGGCCACACACATGGTTGTAACTCGCCAGAAGCTCCGGGAGTTTAGAAGGCACCATATTTTGTAGCCTCCTTATAGTCCGAACCTAGAACCAACTGATTAATATTTGTTGCAGTCTATGGCCAATGAATCTGCTGGTAGAAGAAGCTTGCTTTAGGAAAGGTTTGAAAAACCGAATGTCCTAGTATTTTACAGGCAAGATCGAGGACCATGAATTCTCTTGAAAGTTGGTCTTGCCCCAGAGGTTCCATGTTAGCGAAGCTCCCCAGTAGTTTTTTTAATAAGTATGTAAAGCTCAACATAGCACTATCTATTCAGACTTCGAGGTTTTCAAACTCATTTGATGTAGACTCAATATAGGATTGCGAATACGAGTTAGAGGTGGAAAACTTGTTTTGCTGTGTGGAAAGCTCTCCTTTTAGGAACACTCAACCTGAGAGAATACATACATAGATAAAGTAATGAAATGTGAAGGATGAAAGTGAGAAGGGTCTGAGGAGTGCCTTACGATCTTTTTCATGCAGAAACAGGTTTCTTGTTAATCAAGATCTGATATTAGAAATCCTAAGAGTTTTATGATAAAAGAAAAATATTATCACTCTAAAGGAAATGATTTTTGCACAGAGCTGATAGAATTTGGACTCACGAAAGATTTTACACAAATGTTGAAATTTTCACAAGCGATCTTGAAGTTGACTGCAAACTCAAAGCAAGCTTCTGTTCAGCGCAACAAACCAGCATTGCCACCGACACTACTAACATTTTTCACACGAATATACTGAGCAATACATCAACCAGCAACAGAAATCTTACCAATTAACTTAATTAAAATGGAATAACAAGTGCTCGAGCCAACGGTAAATACGAATACCCAGTACACGAGTGACTGTGCGAGCGTCCTTCCTCCTTTACTCACTTTACTAATCAACTAAGGCATAAATAAATAAGAGTATTGAAGTGTGAGTGATGGAACTTGTCGTGCATGCAATTTGTACGCGAGTCGAAACTCATCAAACTATGTAAACAAATGTCGAGGGCGGCATCGTGCGTACACACATACAAAGCCTACCTGCAGTTGTTGTCAAAAGTATGGCACCCCACTTGGACAAATAATCGCTCTCATATATCTCGCTACCCCTGCCCCTTACCTAACAAATGTCGTGTATGTAAATACCCCTAAGCAATGTAATTCAGGTTGTCTGAAGGATTGTCAACAAATGTCGCCTGACATTATGTAAACAAATTGTCATTGTTGGCAAATAGAACTCCTTTCCTTTAATTGCTAAATAAATTTGAATAAAAATTTAACCAACTAGGCACAGAAGGGGAAGTACATGCCACTAAATCATTCAAAGATTCATTATTGTTTCATTTTGGTATGGCAAGACCTCTGTGTGCTGATTAATGCTTCAGTTTTAGGTTTGGAGTTAGGCTTTGTTAGATAGGAGCTAAAGGATCGAAAAATGTAATGATAGCACGTCTGTAAAAATTTTAAGAACATAGACAATTTAGCTTTAATTTACTCTCAGGATACCTTCTTTCCTGTTGTAATGAGAACGCCAAATGATCAAAGGTTTGTGAGCCTTGAAACTAACGCCATTGTTTACTTATAGTTCGATTACGAGGCCAGTGCCGTCTTGATTGAGTCTACAGTGAACAAATTCCTTGTAGTCACCCAATCCAGGCGATCTGGCCTACGACCATTGGTGGAATTAGGTCAACCTGAACCGTCTCCAGAAAGTGCGCTTGCAGGAGTGTGCTTGCGCTATCCTCCGCGCTGGGCGTGGATACTACTTTGTTAGTATTGCCTCAGAATTTCCTAAAACTGTTTGACTTCGCGCACCTAGTCTCCTTGCTGTAGAGTGCTGTCAATATTCCCCCAGTTGCCGGTGCGTTCGGCTTTATTGAACAGGCTGCGCGCTGATTGCCTAAGAGTTTATTAGACCATCAGGAACCGGTTTATTTCCTGGTGGCTACCTTTAGTGGACAACCGCAGTGATAGGCGTCCGTTATAAGTTGGTTTATCGCAGTCAGCCTGCACTCCAGTTCTGCTACGGTGGACATACTATCCGCCCGTATCACTCTGCTTATATTTTGCCCAAGAATTTCCTTGAAAACATCCCTGTTCGTACTTCTGGGGATACAGATCGGATCACCTTCAGTGCAAATCGAATGATCCTTTGATGGGACATCGAGGGCTCTTGTGACACCCATCACTGCGAGATCAAACCGGTAATACGGAGTGGAGGTCCTCCTCTCTCCTCTGCTTCCCCCGGCGGGTATACCGCGTCGCACAATCTCAGAGTCTGAGTGCTTTCATTTCACGAATTCACTGAACTATGTCAATGTATATCTCGAAATAGCTCATCGTTCATTCACCATCACCAATGCGCAAAGAACCATAAATCTTCCGAAGAACCTTTCTTTCGAAAACTCGTATCGTCGACTCATCTGATATTGTCATCGTCCATGCCTCTGCACCATATAACAGGACGCGAATACTGAGTGACTTATAGAGTTTGGCCTTTGTTCGTCGAGAGAGGACTTTATTTCTCATTTCCCTATTCAATACGAAGTAGCACCTGTTCGTAGAATTTGTATTGAACTAACCACCCAATAAATAGACATAATTTACAATATTGTAAGCGCCTAACACCGAAAGCCAAACCCATAAAACTGTCAACAAACCAAACAATAAATATGTGTCACTCATGCAGTACTCAACCTAAAATAGGAATGTATTACATACATACATATTTATGAAATAAAAATTGACAAAATTATTGCAGAACTACTTTAAATTGTTACGTGAAACCTCTTAAAAGTCAAGTAATTTATTACGCTTGCACCCCTCGCACTCACAATACTAACGAAAGCTTGCAACTCCACCACGGACAACAACAAACAACCTTTTCCTCATCTCCAGTAAAGCAATAACACTCCACAAAACGGCAGACAGGACATACAAATGCAAGGAAGTAATGATTGCGAGCGCCAAGCCCAAACCTGAATAGGAATCCTAATAAATGTCGAAATTGCCACAAAAGTAGTCGTAGTAGTTGATATATTAACTGACTGTGGAGCATTAGACGCCACCCGCACAAAAACGGCACGCAGGAAATGAGAGACGTGCAGATAAGGCATTCCATTCCGTTTGATGAAACTCAAAAATGTTGCACGTGCAAAGTTAAAACACCGGTGTGGCATGGAGGAGGCTAAAGAAACTTAGAGGGGACCAATGAAAATGTAACGCCACTGGAATATAACTTTGAATGTGTGTGCTGGAGTTGAGCGACAGGAAGCCGCCTAACAACCCCACAAAATATGCTACGACACGCACACACACTTTAGTAGAAGCTGTTAATGTATTAGTGTGTGGGTATGTTTGTGAGCTTGACACTGTTGGGGTGCGCCGGAGTTAACGAGCTCGCATGTATTCATGAGCCTGTGCAAAACACCAGCACAAATAACAGCAATAAAACGAGCAACAACAACAATGCGTCTCTTTAGTTGCCGTGGTCCATGTCAGTCAGTCAGTCAGTCGTGCGTGGAGTTATTTGGCGCTAGCTCCTTTTACTTGTGTTGCCACGGGGGTTGCAAGTCAAAGCCTTCAAATAACTATATATGTATATATATATATGTATGTACATCGGCAAATAAGCTCACAGCTGTGTGTGGGAGTTGGGCGTAGAAAATGTTGGCTTTGTTTTTGTTGTTCTCTTTAAAGCTTTTTGTTGGTTTGCACGCACATTTGCCGTCGGTTGTCGGATTCGGTTTTATGCACATAACCGCCGGCTAAGCGTCAAGGATATACATTACACATTCAACCGTTATATCTCCCGTATATATCACTATATATTCATTTGCTCGGCTGCCGCCTAACTTTCACCCATTTACATAGTGGATGAGTTATGTGTGTTGGGGAGGTTGGTTGTTGCGCGCCTTTGAAGAATTTGCATGCATATGTTCGAAATGGTTTTGCAGGTGTTCAGCGATTATTTTCGGTGGCGCCCCCAAGTTGACATTCAACGCACCCTTTTAAAGTGTTTACGTGAGAATAATAAGTTTATAGACGAGGTGGAATAGTTTCGCCAAGTCCTTTAATAAAATTTAAGAAACATAGAGGCATAGTTGAGGGCTTCCCCATACCCCATTACCTTTCTCAAATAGTTTTAGAGTAGAAATTTAGCAATTTAAATAATTTTTATTTATTCCAAATTGTTTCTGTTTGTTCCCAAGCGGGTGAGCATATATTACCTACCGTTTTTTCGATTCGTTAGTTGACGTGTTTACCAGCTTCCATAACCTGGTGTTACTTGCAAAGATAAAAAGTTTGGCTCTAATCGGATGATGTTTCTTAGCCAGCTCAACGGCTTTCTTTGATTCACCGCATTATGAGATCATCATTGTTCACCAGTTCTACGTAATGCTGTTCATAAATTTTTCACATGATCTTTCGCCCAAACAGAACAAGAAACACTTCTGTGCAATAGGTTTGAAAGGCCACAATAATATATATATTAATAAAATGACTTATCAGTCAGTCCAAAATAACATCTGTGGACAAAATGATATATTTTATTTTAGTATAAAAAAGATTGGGAACGGCTTACCAGATTTCCACCGGGCATTTGATGTTGCTCAAAGCTCTAGACCGTAAAAGGGTGAACAATATTTTCTCCATAGCAGACTTTTCTGGTCAAAACCGCGCTGTATATAATCTAAATGTCAGTGCTCAAGTTCTAAATTAACTTGGGTTATTATTAAGATTTCCCATCGCTTACTAGTCACTCCGATAACAAGTCCCAAGTCCAATAGTTCGTAGGCTCATACATTGATGGTACTACTAATATTAAATCTATAGGATTTTTAATCAGTCACCATTAAAATATATGTGTACAAATTTGACTGGTCTCGAACTATTAATTAATTAAAATGGTTCAAAAGGATTTTCGTGTGTTAAAAAGGTATTGCTTTTGAGGAGAAATATACTGTTGAAGCTAAAGTTCAGATTGACCAACATTATTACGACTCTGCACCTGGAAAATCAACCGTTGAAAAGCGTTTTCTAAGTTTAAATGAGCCTAATGAGCACCAAGGACGATGAAGGCAGTGGACGCCCTAACATTGCTGTTGTCGACGAAAATATTAAAAAAAAGTCCCCAAAATAGTTTCGAATTTCCTTGAATGCCACGCGAGCTCACAATCCATCGGAAGCAACAACGAATGGTGATCGGAGAGTATTTGAAGCTGAAAAAAAACGTTTGAAAGACGAAAAGAAAAATAAAGTACTGTTTCACCAAGCCAAGGCAAGACCGTGTTACAACTCAACGTTCAAATATCAAAAAAAAAGTATATGCTAGCCTACGGTCTTTTCAGCCCATCTGTTACAATCCTCACACACTTGTTTAAAAAAAAAATTGTATTTTCACACATTTTCTTGTCACAATAATACTTTCTTGACACTATATTATGGATAGATAGATAGAAATTAATTAAGGTTTTGCGACCCTTGGTTTATTGTGCCCTCTCACAATGATCCAACACTCTGATCAATTCCAAAAGCTGCTGAGCGCGATGGCGGTGATGTGCTCCGTATCCAAGTGGATCGATCTAAGAGCCATTAGCCTTCTTCTACAAATTGTAGGGCGCAATCTGTGATCAGGAGTTGTGGAGTTTCTGATTCCATGTCGCATAACAGGCAGTTTTTACAAGAGCATGGGCTGTGCCCATGTTAGACAAGTGTTTCTTGAGCCTGCAGTGTGTAATCTCCAAATAACTGTTTTGCGTGGTGCATTCTTGTTGCCTGCTGCCAGCGCCGTTCTCAACCCACTCTCTCCTCCGTGCGGAGCAACTCCTTTAAGGTGTGAGGCCCCACTACAATGGATGGTCTGGCCCCATTGTACTGGAAGCCGCCGCAGAACGAGGTAGTTCGTTGCCTGCTACCCCAGTATAACGATGCGGTGGTTGCGATGGTTGCGTTGGAGATTAAAGATGTACGGAAAGCATCCCATTGGTGAGGATATCTTGGTATGCGTTCCTGCCATGACTGCCCAAATGCGTTCCGGCGTTTTTAATCCGACAGTGCTGTCCCTCAGTCGTAGGTCAAATGTGGAATCACTCCACTCCGTCCAACTGCCGAGAGTAACTCTAAACTTGTTTATGAAGTTTGCCTCCTTGGTAACGCTGTCTCTTGGAGGAAGGGCCAGTGGTGTGTCTTCCTCTAAGGCCTTCATTTGCTGAGACGAAGTTGTCTTTCTTTCACCATAACCCTCTGCTGCCATCAGCGGCTTAGTATTTTTCGCTGTCTGTAACAACACCAGATGGAACGGTATGAGCTTCAACATGACTTCAAGTGCTGCGGTTGGGAAAGTGCACAGAGGCAAGCTAATGTTTGTAGTTTCGAAAATTAAAGACCTCCCGAATGGTGCGTTGCCTTCGATGCCTAAGCAACCACTCTATATGTGACGATCATTATATATAGCCACCTGATGCCAGGTATCAGGCTCGCAACGCCAGGATCTTCCCGCTAGGCATCTGCATATTAAGAGAGTTTTCGGAGCAGAAAGTATTCTCATATTTACCACACATTACTATGGCAATACCGTCGGTGTGAAAAAAAATACCTCTATAATTAACTAATCTAATACCTCAAATAGCTTTGTAGTTATAGCCCATCAAAGTGTAGCGGCTCAGTTCTATCAGTTACACGAGTTTGTATCGAAACGCTTTTTCTCGAAACAACATTTTCCAAAGTTGAGTATTTACATACATGCAGAAAAATTTTGCGATTACAATTATACAAGTTTTCTATTTATTCTCCATATTATGACACATCTATTTATGATCTGATCAAAGATGGAGTTGTCGCAAGTCAAAAATTACCTAAACTTTTGGATAAAATGCCACCATTTCGTAAGTTTGCGATTCCTTTTTCAACTGTAGGTTATTTCAAAACGACGGAGAAGCCGAAGCACTGCAGCAGATGTGGACGTTATTTTTATAGGATATCTAAGATTTCGTTTGGGTGTACAAACATCGTAGTAAACTTTATATCTGGTATATTTACAGCAAGCAAGCATTATAAAAAAATTTAAAGGGATTTTGAGTAAAACCAGCATACACTAAACTAAATATTTATTTGCCAAAAAAATATCATTTGGCTGTTTATTATATTTCAAAATTTGCGAAAATTCGCCATACTTTTCAGCCATGAGAAGTGAAACTTCCGACAAAAATCGCGCGACTTTTCAATATCGGTGCAACCGCATGGCGGATACGGCGCACAATTGGCCAATTATTCAATAAGGTGTTTATGGAGGAAAATATTTCCGACATCAATGTGAGGCCGAATGTGCACACATATGTACATATGCATGTAGAGGTGATATATACATATGTATGGACTCACGCGTGTTTATTGTATTTTGAAAACTATTAAACCATTACAAGCTCATCGTCGAATGATGCATAAAATGCTCGTAAACTTTCTAAGCATCGCGCACATAAGCAAAAATATTTGTCACACCCCCCATGGCGTATACGTGTTGGCAGCGCGTGTGTGTGGGTCAGCGAATTGATAGAGTGGCCATTTGAAAGCTAATTGAATTGTTGTTACTGGTATGTTGTTGAGCGGTTTCTCGCTCAACGCCATCAATTTCATATTTTATAGACTGCTGATGTGCAACACGAACGTCATTCAGCCAAGAAGTGTGAGGTTAAGTGTTGCCATAAGCGCAATGGGTCGTCTCTCAGGCGACATTTGAGGGGAATAGTGAGTAGGAGCGTAGTAAAACATAATAATTGCAACTCACACACAGTATGCGTGTGAAAATGAAAAAAATCATGTGAATTTGATTATTTTATGGCAGGTTTTATTTACAAAAAAATTGTTATTTATTTTTATTTTTTTCATTTCTAAATATTTTTATTTTTTCTTCTAAATATTTTTTTTTTTTTTTTTTAATTTTTTTTCAAATCTTTTTTTTTTTTTTTCAAACGAAAATTTATTTATCTAATATTTTGAGCGATCTGCTGCCTCTCAACATCCGCTTTTCCACACTTTCAACTTCACCTGTGGCATGAAGCGCGCATGCAATTGGAAATACCGCAAGTAAAAAATTCAATTTTTTCAAGCAAACCGTAAAATTATTTGCTATTAATTCGCAATTGAAGCGTATTTCATTCGCTTTGCGTCATTGCCAACTAATTTAATTTGTTCCCAGGTTATAAGCGGTTGGTCAAGCAGGGCGTATGAGGAATTTCTCGCGCAAAATTGCACATGCCTAACGCCAGAAGCGCACAATAGCAACAAAAGCAAAGGTGTAAACCTCAAAAATTGAGTAGCAAATAAATTTTAGCTCATAAATTGCATCGCTATTTTTTAACAAATATGCCTGTCCCTCTGTCCGCCCGTCGATTTGTTTGTTTGTTTGCCGCTGCTTTGCCGTTTATTTTGCAACACAATTGGCATATTTCCTACGAATAACTCAAACTCATTGATTTTTATTGCCACAGCTTTGTTATGCCTGGGCTGTTGGCGCTGTTTTCTCTCCGTCGTCGTCAACATTTCGTTTTGTTTAGAAATGTTGAACAACAACAAAAACAGCAAGCACTACCTTCAGTTAGATGAAGAATAACACATTTGCACGCGGCTTAAGCATTCATGTTCACGGTCGTGTTTTAGTTAATCTTATCGAATTTATGTTGCCACTTATACAAATAGATATTTTAATAAAATCCCGCTCGCTCACATACACACACTCATTTGCGCAGCTGGTTTTCTAACACATGTGCAACAGCTGTAATAAATTGCAGAGTGCTCTTAATTCCATGTGGCGCCCAGATTGCTTTGCGGCTGCTGCATGGTGATACGCGAATATAGGGTGCTTTTTTTGGTATTTTTGGTTAATAGAAACTACAATAATTAGATTTTTATACTTTCAATAGAAAGTACGAATTTTGTAACGGCAAGAAGAAAATGTCGGTGACCCTGTCTGTCCGCTCTGTCTGTCTGTATACGCATTATAGGTTCATATAAAATTAAAAACACTAACCATATTCCGTTGGTACATACCTAAATTTCATTTTTTAACATCGGAAATAAAAAAAATCTTACCACTTTCTTTTTTTCTCAGACTTTGTACAAAAATCTCAATTTTTGGTAAAATTATTGGTCAAAAAAATAAGTTGTAATGAAAAAAGAAAAAACTATATAATTCTATTTTGAAAACGTGTACATAATACGAACTAAATCGAACATTTCGAAAAATCGAACTTCAAGAACACAGTTTCCAGAAAAACACGTTTAAAGACGGGGCACTTATCGCAGCTGGCCTCGAGCGCAAAAGTTTTCAAGGCTGTATCTCCGAAATTATTACTCAGATCAACTTTAAAATTTAGGACAATATTCTAGAGGGATTTTAGAATTTAGTAAAGTAAACAAAAAAAAAACGATTTTTTGAACTTTCATACCCACCTAACCTCTTAAGTTCTTGTATGGAAACTTTGGTATCTGTGAAGGGTATTGTACCCCGATTATACCACAGCTAATGTTTTTCCAGTTATATAAGTCCTCAGTCCATTAATTTGAAAATTGGCGAATCGAACAAACAACATGCATAATCAAAACACCATAACAAATGGTAGTCGAATATAATAAAGTGAGAGTTTGGTTGAAACCAATGACGTGCTCCCACACTTTTTTGTATGAAAATCAATAAATTGGAAATATTTGGTTAGACAATTTTGTTTTGGTGCTTAATACTTTCCAAACAATATGAGAAATATCCAATCACTCACAGAAAAATTGAAGGATTACTGATGGCTTATATTCAATTATTGTACACAATGACTACCGTAGTACAGGCTCACTTGATTATAGAAGCTCACAGACTAGGGAATATGACTAGTAGTCTTCAAAAATATCGGCTGAACTTGTTTTCTTGGTTATTTTATCAATTTCTTAATAAATATACTTTATAATTCAGTTCTGGGGAACCATTTTTTTCAGCTGGTTTCTCAAATTTTTTTTTCTCCTTCATCTTCGAATTCATCGATGGTAAAAAAAAATTCTCTCTTTATCAGGCAAGACTTGAAATACCGCGCCACCTGTCGGAACTTTGCTGTGTTTTCCTCTTTCTACAAAAAGCAAATAATAAATTAATGAATATACGTATATTAGAAAATCGCTCTGATTTATCACATTTCAGAAACGCGCCATTCTCTAATATTTTTTAAAATATTTATTTCCTTAGCGATTGATACAACACCGTTTAAAACACCCTTTATTTCTTTGAATATATAATATATTTCCATTGTTGCATTCTAAGGACTGGACAGACCGATGAAAATTATGTATGTCGAATTTTAGAGCCAAAGGCAGGAATACATATATCAGCGATCTATGGAATGATTTCAGTACTTATACAAATTATGCATAGAACAATATGCCAACAGTCCTTACAAATCATCAGTCTGCTCTAAGTATAATTTTCACTCTTCTTGTCTTCTATTAATCAAATTAATGTTAACAACTCTCTCTTCTCTATCACTTAAAACCAGTTCATAAAATTCCACTTATCATTCTGAGCTGATAAGATCTTCCTCACATTTATGTCTGCAGCTCTCATAAAATTGTCTACGATCGAATATCATTTGTACTTTATATTTCCAGGTTCCGGATTTTTAAACCCTCAATGAGTTTTATCTAGCAACTATTCCAGAAAGATATTTTTTTTTAAGTTTAATGCTCTGAATCAGCTCTAAAGCATAACACAAACAAATTTATTATGAAAAAATAACAAACATTAAAAATTCTGAAATATATCCCTTAAAAATCTTAATAAATAATATATTTCTAAGCCATTCCTGAAACTAAAACTCTATGTAAACCCAAAATTAACTGAATCAATAAAAGCATTGGCAATTTCGCGCATATTACCCTCTTACATTTTTGCGTAATTTCCGAAAACGCATCTAATTAAGTTTTAAATTTTGCATAAATCATAAACTATTTATTTTCACTTAAATATTCATGCAGATGACAAGACAACGATAAGTGCCAAAAGTCATCATTGAGCTAAATTGGCTAAATTTATGTCACTCGGACATTAATCAAATAAACGCCCAACTGTTTGCTCATATTTCCCGCTAGATGCACAGAGGTACAGTGGGCATTACACACTCAAACTGTAGGATAATACAATTTTCTTTCCTTTTATTTCCTGTTCTAATCTTTTCCATCACAGCATAATCGATCTGGTTAGTGACTTTTCGATTCAGAGACAGCCAGGTAGCTTGATGAATTTTTCTATGTTGGAAGCCAGTACAACAGATAACCATATTTCGGGGCCCGGCGAAGTCGATCAGCCTTAACCCATTTGAGGATGTTTCAACATGGAGGCTGAATTTCACGACCATTGCCTACCCTGGCGTTAAGGTCGCCAAGCACAATTTTGACATCGTGGTAGCGCCCATAAAAGACATCTTTGGTCACATCGTCTTTCTCTTCCGTCGAGGCGGTGGAGCAAATCAGCGATAAGTCGAAGAACTTCGCTTTGATGCTGATTGTGACAAGTTGTTTATCCACCGGGCTGAATACTCTCTCTCCCACCACGAATCCCATTCCGAATTTGCCACAGTAGGAAATGCCGTCCATCCCATTTCTTGGTCTACGGTATTGTTAGTCCTTTTTTTCGAGGACATCAATCAGCTGGGTATCGGCACCTTCCCAATTAAGGGGGGAGCCTGCCCTAGAAGCTTCAAAAAATCGATTTTTTTTTTTTTTTGCTTAAATCTCTTTAAAAATAATCTAGTATTATGTTCTCAAAGTTATAGATGGGAACTCGGAATATTTTCGAAGATAGAAAGGAAATAGTGACCGAGCGTCTAGCAGTTATATCAGCGCTTGGGCAGAAAGCGAAAACTTTGACGCGCGAAACCCCTTTTTTTATTTTTAAAGAACTTTATGTTACATTTTTTTGGAATTTTTTTAGTTTGACTAGAAAATAAATTATTAACAAATATGAATCTCTTTGAATTTTTTTGTTTCCGATATCAATTGCGACCTGCATCCAATTGCTTCCCATAGGCAGAATATCAAAGATTTTTTATCCAAAAAGTTTATGAATGATGTTTACACATATAACTATAAACCCTAGAAATTTCACCTTATTCAATTATTTCCTTCTTTCCCAAAAAACTCCTCCTCGAAAAATGAATCGTAATCAAAAGCGGCTCCCTCATCCGAGGCTATTTTCCTCTTTTCACTGGTAGTGTTTTCTACGTAGCTTATCTCAAATCCAGCGCACAATCCTACGGAGTAGAGTATACTTGGTCTAAGACCGGAAATTGTGAGCTGATTGAGTCATATGTAAAAAATCGTTTCTGGCCTCTCTAAGTGAATGGTGCTCAGAGAAGTTTCCTCACTTGCGGTAACTTCTACACATGAATCCATCCTCCGAATGCACATATACTTATGTAAATATATCTATAAAATTCCCTTAAAGCAAAAAAGTATACTTCATATGAAACGTTGCCTACCTTTTGGCGCATTCATTAATATTGGACGCAAGAAAGCAACCTTAAAAGAATATTTAAACAAAATGCATTTAGTAATTAAAATTTAATCCAATTTTCTTCAATTTAGTATGTGATCTACGAAATTATTTTCCTTTTAAATTTGTCTCCGAAAAATTTGTGATTTACAACCAGTGTGTCTCGTAAGTTTGCAGCCCCATTATAGATTCATAAGCCTATATAAGTATGTATATTTGTATGAGTGGCTATATGGATTTGTAAGCACCTCTCAAATATGTTTGTTAGCAGCATTTCACTCAGCTGTTCCGTCTGACTCAACTGTCTGTCTGCAACTGTTCAAATGTCTGCGCTGCGACAGATTAATGATTCGTATTAATTTTTGAAATTTACCTAAAATACGCGTACTCGTACCCGAATGTGATGTGGCTAAGTTATAAATTCCAAATGCTAAAATAAACGACAACTGCCAATTTTTCAGCAATTAGCCAAGTGGCGCGCAAGCTCATCAGAAGACCCAGAGCGCCGACATACAATGAGCTTGATAGCCGATGATACATGCAGACAGACATATGGTACTTTACCATATACATATATATGGTACTATATGTATTAATAAGTACGTATATTTGTCTGTTGCACGGAGTGCAGTTGAGCGCAATTAATAAAGCCGCCCGCTGAAGAGCCGCAACACATGTAATATGCGGCGGCAGACGATTTGTGGGCGGGCAGACCGAAATTGATGCAACTATGTTAGTATATAAGTAAGTGTGTAAGAAAAAATGCTTAACAAAATGCAATGCGGAGGGACAGATGCGCCTTAGTCTGTCTGGGCGACACATAAGACAGCTATGAAGATAAATGCTGCAACTTTTGTTGTGGCATGTGACTTCTCCTATATGCAGTATGTATATATGTATGTATGTAAAAATATAGCTGAATATGATACAGCAGGCAGAAGTAGCAAAAATGGCATATTTAGTTCAGATTTTTTTTTCCTTTAATTTTTATTGAATTTTTATGAAAACCAAAGAAAATTTTCAACGATAAGTGAAAAACTACCTCACAATTTATTTTTTGGTTTCTTCTTAAATTACATTGTTCTGAGAAAAAACCCTTATATTACTTATGAAAGTTTAAGATCCCCAAAGAAAAACTGAATATGATGAGTATTACTTTGATATTCAAAGATTTCATAATCAACTTCCAGAGAATTATTGATGGTATTGAATACGCATTGTGGCCTAAGGGCTTTATTAAAATCATTGTCATTTTAAAACAACGCAATTTGGAAAACAGGTATTAAAAAACAAATCTTTGCTATCGGTATCAACCGAAATATATTATTGATTTGAGTGAATTCGGTTTTCATACTCGTACGCTGATCTACGATCTCTGAAGGCGCTAAAAAAGTCCAGCAGCACCCACATGATTTTGGCCTCCTCCGTGTATGAAACCTAAAATAACAGATTACTTTTAAAAGATATTATCCGCTCCTACGCTTCCAGCGAACAGGCGCTGTAAGGTTTGTCTGCCCTAAGAAGCGTCTAAAATTCAATATCAACTATATCTGTTATTTGGCTTGCCTCGAAATATCACCACAATTTTCAAAGAAATAATGTTATAATAATCAACTTATACCGATATTATAGATATTGAATGAGATTCCTTCTAATGAAAATTGTGTTGAAGTTTAAGCGACAAATAGCACCAGTCATTGAGTTTGATGAGTGTTCAACGAATAATTAATCAAAAGCTACAAAGTCTAACCGGAGCCTGAAATCTGGTATCACGGGAAGCAGTAAGCCATTGGATATCGCTTTAAACTATTCATTGGCTTCGGTCCTTTGAGGAGATTCGGGAAGGTTAAACACCATGAAGTTAGCCATATATGGCAGGTGCTACTTACAGTCGGAAAAAAATAAAAATGAATTAAATAGATTTTGGACTGAAAAATTCAATTTTTGTTCAGTTTCTGTCCTCAAGTTTTGTTTTACACATTTTAGACATTAATTATCCATTTATAAGCATTTAAAAAAAATGACGAATAACGGTCAAACTTGAACTTGAAATATATTTTAGTTATTTATGGAAGACGGAAGACTCGATGTTAAGAGATTACTGAAATGCTTTTTGTCGCTGAAATAAAAATTCCTTCGTGAAAGTAAGAAGCCTTACACAACTTCACAATCGTCAGTGGATATTTCATCGCAGGATAGCACTGGAAATGTCGCCAATTTTTCTGAGCAACCGCTATAGTTTGTTCAAACTCTCCAATATTTAGTGAAAAAGGCAGCTAATACAAATTTTTTTGACTATGCGATGTACCGGATACTTCTCTCGAAGTTTTTTCTATTGGCCCGAGAAAGTGGCTGCGCTCAAGTAACACATATAATTTGTGTCTGCATATCGATAAATAAAGTTCATTTTACTCGAACCATATTCGAAAAACTGCCTGGCCATTCTAATTCGGTCTAATTTGGTTGACGTTTTCTTTTATGTCAAGTCATCCTGAGATGTCTCAGCGCCTCATGTTACTGCCAAATGATGTAATGGTATTGCACCGCACCTTTCTAAGACCCAATGTATAGCTATCGACCAAGGATTCAATACAAAATTTGATCTCGACATCTGTAATTTTTATGGTAATTATTCATTCTTCATCGTTAATTCCTTGCCGCCTGACTTTTGTGATTACGGGAACTTTGGACGATTTTCATTGGAAACAACCATTCAGTGGTATTATATGGCTTCCGACATCCGATAATCTGAGAGCCATGCATAATATAAAAAAATTGTCAGCGCATGGGCTTATATAGTACATGAATATGTACATATAATATATAAACATCGGTTTTATGCCACCTTCGTTCAGTATTAACACCAGATGATCCGACTCCCATATCTCATATACCTTCGAAAATTTCGCTTGCATCAGTCTTCGATTGTTACAATTATTATTTCCGATTTCAAGTTTTTTGACGTTGTGTGTGACCTAAAATATTGTTTAAATAGTTTCCAGGTATGTAATAGAGAAGAAATTATTGGATCGAATAATAATCCAAGTAGTTGCCCATTCTTTAGAACCGCCTGCCGTAAGATCTGTTTATTTTTGGTATCTTTATATTCTGTAATATAAGTACGAAGGCACAGCTATTCGACATTTATAATCAGAAGAGGGTACTTTACAAATTCCCAATCTTCATTGTCAAATATGTCCTCTGAAAGCCTCTACAAGTTCACTTGCGCGACATGGTTTTCAAATACCACCCGGTTATAAAGAAGTGCATAATATTTTTCATAATTAAAATCTATGAATTTTTATGCTGATTAATACATAATTGTGAACCCCTATGTGATCTTTCACTTTTTTACGCGCAGCAAGATTTCGGCAAGGTGCCACGCATAAATAAAACACGTGTTAATATTTTAGAGAGTTTTACTTGTCTTTACTATTCCCCTCTCAGCACACATAGCGGCAGTTCTATCAATCACTTACTACTTCCACATTTTTGAATTCCCACAACTTATTTCAAAGCATTTCCCCACGACGCTTCCTTACACAAATATGCTCGCTTCTTACACAGCTGCCACAATCCTTGCCACAAGGAACACATGCATGAAGTATTGTCGCGCAGCAAAGCATTAACAATAAGCAGCGTATCTTAAGCATATATATATGAACATGCATATATACACATGCATATGTGTGTGTACATGTATGTACGTGCTCAAGTGTTCGTCCGTACAGCGATTGTTTCAGCCGCCACACTTTAGCATCGCGATATTGTGCACGTGTTCCGGAAGCAGCCGGCGCTTGGCTGCAATATAACGGTGCCTTTTGTTATGAGCGCGCATTTATTTATTTGTGGATATATGTGTGTGTGTGTGTGTGAGTATGTATGCCTTTAAGTCTCAATTGATTCAAAAGGAGTTTGGCAATAAAGAAATTGCTTTGTTCATTAAAATAAAAATGCTTCGTACGTGATTTTATTGCAAATACCCGGCCGATGCTTTCGAAATGATTGTCGTCATATTTATTCATCGAATTTTTACGACTTACAAAGAGTTGAATATGCATCAATAGATTATTACGACTTCTCCCTTTTATGGGAACAATGAAGGAAGGTAAGGGAGTTCTCGCTCTTCAATTTTCAGCTCCGCTAATGAAAATCTTCATTATTGCAGTAAATCAAAGACTTAGTTTAGCATAGTTAGATCCGATTTAGGTCAAATATACAATACTTTGCTCGATAACTTGTTGCCATTTTAAAGATAATTTAGAAATGCCATTCTTATGATAATCCTAGCAATCCTAGAAAAATTTTCATCAACAAAATCATTCGACATAGACAGGAAGAGGTCGTAATCACTTGAAGGCACTTTCGCCTTATGAGACCTAAGGTTGTTCTAAATGAGCAGAATTTGTTTCCTATTGGCCAAAGGTGGCCGCTTCTGGGCGATTGATTCATTGTCCACTTGATCGTCCAAAATTAGAATCGTGTTCACTTAATTCAAAGTCTTCTGACATGTTTTTCGAAGCCATTTACAAAGCTTTTCACGTTACGTTACTAAGAACTCAATTCAGTTGAGAGGAATATAATTTAAGAGTTTCATTTGGAATATCAGGGAAAATGTTATGGATCATTTTGATGTTATGGATCATTTGTTTATAGAAGAAGAATTCTAGTACTCTAGTCCTAACACCAAAAAACGAATTGGCACATTTTGATGGACTTTAAATTTAAACAAATCACAGGAGAACAAATTGAACAGTGAACGGATTTTAGAAAAATTTAAAAAGAGCAATATAAAATAGACGTCCTTATTGGCGCTCTCGCGATGACACTAAAGATTTTGGAGGACGCAACTTGTCAAAGCTCCAAAGAAGAAGATAAAGAGGAAACATCTAGACACTTTCTCCAGGGTAAGGTTGGAGTATATTGACTTTCTACGAACCCGGCGTTTTGCAGATATACGACTATCTTTTTAAACCGTACATAGAAGTTCTGAGCATCACACCGGACTAGCGTCTCTAGAAGTCCTAGTAAGATTATGCGTGGTTTCATGAATATTAAGCGACAGAAGTCGCCGATCTCATATTGGCAGATCGCAGTTTGAAGATGCGACAGAAAACTAAGACAACAGGCCAACATGATGGGTTTCGCCTTATCTCATTCTGGACAGAAAACAAATTTTCCAAACGGTTGAAAAAATCCAAATGTATCGGGTTATAGCTAATGTCAGTATGGTAGGCTAGTGAGTTACGCAAATACAATTTTTGATTCTTTGACATATCAGATGAATTGCTATTACGTGATCCATGAGGAATAGTCATCCATCAGCATGACAGAGTTTGACGCGAATTTCAACTGCCTCTCTAGCCTCACTAATACATGTTTCATATGTTTGACTGCATTTTTCGGGTTCATAAAAACTGGAAATAAAGCAAAATGTTCGAAAAAATCCGATTATTTTCTTCATAAAATTTCAATATTTTCCCTCTAAAGCCCGCAAATTCCTCACGCATCTGTTGAGCGTTCATCAGCACAACTACCACTATCTAAATTCGTATTACATTTGTCAATTAAACTTGAATTAATCTCCTATCAGAGACTTCCGTTGTTAGCGCATTAAACAAATCTGTGGCAACATCTGCACAAAAAATCGGACACTCTTATGCAAATCTTGGCAGCAGATATTTATGTGGCAACTAAATTGGACCAAAATATCGCACAATTTATGCAAAATTAATGAGTCACACTGAAGAAATTCGAATTTCAATATTTTTGCCAGCCAATGGGGAAACGATTAATGAATGGCAACAGCGGCATCGGCAACAACAGCGGACGGAGCCTACGGCTTTGTGCCGGCAAACAATTGAGTGGCCCTAAATTTGTCAAATTAAAAGTCAATTGCGGCAATCGATTGCAATTTGCCAACGGCACCAACAACAACTACGACTACACGTTGCAAAAGCGTTGTTGCAACATAAAATCAGACACAGAAAATTGGGGCAATAAACATTTGCCACGCTGAAAGCCGAAATAAATTTTCGGTGCGAGTTGGCAGGCGAAGAAAGCAAAAAAAAAAAACAACTTAAAAACAGGAGGAGGGCGGCGAGTGTGAGGGGTAAGGCCAAACGGTCCTACGGAGAATAATCGAAAATGATAATTGCACATGAAATAAATTACCAGCAAATACTTGACTGCAGTAAGCGTTGCATGCMATTTGTGGCACGCCAAATATATTGCGTGTCCAAAAGCAGGATGAGTGCACTGCGAGGAGCAGACTGTGAGACTATAGGTCACGAAGTAGAGTTGCGGCAAAACAAGTGTGCCACATACTTTTGCAGTGCGTAAATAAAATCGGCAAGTCTGAAAGGGTTAGGGCAGTCCATACAAAGCACATATGACAGAAGTTTTTTAAATTGTATGCAGCTTTAGAGCATCATAAACGAATACTTGGGAAGTGTTTTCTCTCTTGCCTAAGCATCTTTTGCGGACAGTGAAACGTAAGACTCATTTAAGAGGTGTAGGTCTCTTCTTCTCAGAGCTGGAGTGTGGTCATCTATTCGGGCGACGTGACTTAACCAACGTAACCGCTGTCTCTTAATACGCTGAACTATTTCAGTGTCGCTTATATCTCGTACAGCTCATCGTTCCGTCGATGCCAATGCTCAAAGGACCATAAATCTTCCGTAGAACCCCCCGTCCATGCCTCTGCACCACATTACCAGACGGGGTCGCCTAACTACCTTATTTTGACTACGGCTATACTCAAGTCTTACTTTATAGATTTACAAATACTTTTAGCTCGATACATTTGATCCAGAGAGGCTCCAAATCCTTTAAGTCATGCGAAAGATATGTATATTTTTTGCAGGTTTGCAAAGTGGGCTTTGATAACCTCTTCATTCCACTCAAATTACATTCAGCCGAAAGTGTATATGAAATTTGGAAACCAAAGAAAGTCGCCGGACCTTTGGGCAGTTCGTAACCTAATTCGACCATTTCGCTCATGAGGCCGACAGAGATATAAATAAAAGAGCCGGTGTCAGAGCATAGTTGAAGAGTGCGTTGGCCGTTAGCTTTGCGTTCAATATCAAAGTATCCATCTTTTCCAAAGCAGGCTCGTCATTACAAATACACAGTGTCAACTGTTCCTTAGTCTCTGAAGTTTTTTTTCGGTTTTTTGAAGTTGTCGAAAACGAAATTTTCTAAAGCTACCGTCACATCGCCTACGGAAATCGCGTTTCATTCAGTTCGCTAACGACGCACTCCGTTCGGGATCACACCGCGCCAGTTCTGCGAGTTCTCGGGACTTGCAAACCACGAAAACTACATACTTAACTCGAAATTCCGTCTCCCATCGATTTTTGAGTTTTCTGGCAGATTCAACCAGTCCATTTCATTTAAAACGGTACTAAAATCGAATTTAAATAAAATTCAAATGTGTCCGAAAATAACTCGAGAAAACAAAGGAGACGAAAGTAATACTAAAACAAACTATAAAATGACTCCATTGTCGCCGCAAGCCAACCAGGTATCGCCCGTATTACCAAAGCCTATTCTTAACATTTCATAACGCATTGTGCGTTGTGCAAGAATTTAAATATGCGCCCCAGGGATGTACATACGTAATAAATATCTGCTGCCATCGATTGCCGCAAAAAAAGAAAAAAGAAGCAAATCGAACAAAGTAAGATCCATATTCAGCTCCTGCTAAGCCCACTTTGTAGCACCATCGCAGCGCCACAAAACCAACGCTCTTGCAACACACAACACCACACTCGGCCGACTGTAACTCCACTTGCCCAAGTGCTCCATCGCATCCAGCGAGACTTCGAAACGCGTTAGTGACTGCGTGAACGCGCTATCCCCCGCAGGCTTGCACGTGTTCATTTGCCGTGCTGCCGCCGCCGTCGCCGCCGCTGAGTCAGCAAATATAAATAAGGACATGCGTCGGTGCGTCGCTCGACCGTCGCTGATCATTGGTCTGTCGTCTTGGCTTAATTATATTCGATTTTGCAAGCGTCGCTCCCATACCATTATCACCTAGAGAGCTATTGCATACTTTATGCGACCAGATAAATACATATCTACACACATATGGTATGTATGTATGTATATGCGCCGATTTGCTGATTGCGTGCATCATAAAATACATACAGACGAATATACGAATGAATTCGCTTTTTGCGCCATGTGTCCGTATTTACTCTGATTACAAGCGTAATCCCACGTCGTGCCACGCTTCGCTTAAACTGTAATGATATACAGGCCTTCGTGTGGTTGTATATTGTCTGGATTATTATTCCAGCTTTTGTGAGGTTCATTCATCATCGTCCTGTAATACATTTATTGACCAGCGGGAGTGAATGTTTACCAAGCAATTCAAATGAATCACAAATGTAATAAAGTTAGACTGTATTGAAGAAATTAATTTGCTTTATGCCGTTGTTTAAACTTTATATGTGCGTATAATACATTCATGTATGGATACATGTATGAGACTTCATAGTTCTATTGACAGCCCTGATATTTAAACGATGCAACATATATATATTTCTAAGGGATGTTAGTTTCGGTCTCCAATTTGGCGTACTTTTGGACTACCCGATTTTTATATCTTATCACCAGCCGGAACATCATCAAAATATCCCGAAGTTGTAGTCGACGCACCATCCATAACTCTCTTACAAATTCAATAATTTTTTAAGTCATTCTTTCTCTTTTCCTTAAAATCAGACGACAAATAGCTGATAAACTTTGACCCTGCGACGTTCATCGTTAGTCGCAGAACATCGATTTAATCATCATCAAAGACACTAGTCATTAATGCATTAAAAACCTTTTTAAACCAACACATTTGCGATCCACTCGAACAATATGACCTTAAATTGTTGAAATATATTGATACCTCTCTTCCATCTACAGCGAATTTTATGACGACACCCACTGTATTTCTGAGCAGTTGATAATTCATCAAACAAACCTCAAAACTCCAGCGTTTATTCCCTTCAAAGTAGTCCCCGTCGGATAAACGATATGAAATGAGCTTGTGGCTTGTTCTGAAGCCAATTGTCGTGTGAGTTCTTTTTATTCAATATCTCTCAATGCCGATCGGGAGATTACAATGCGGACGCTTGAAAATTTTGTTTGTAAAGAAAAATTTATTCAAGGAAAAGAGTTGTTTATGTATATTTATCGGACCAAACGGCGTGAGCTCGGGACTAATCTGGAAATAGTTTGCACCAGAGTTTGTAACACCCAAAAAGAAACCTCGCGACCCTGTAGATTACATTCATATGACTACGTATATTAATGATCATCTTGACCAGCTAGGTCGGTTACGTCTTGGCCGTCCCAGTCCCAGTTTTGGAGGTACCGATATGAACTTATGCATACTACCTTTTCTTCTCATCAAAGTGCTCATTTATCGGAATCGCCAATTTCTGACCACTAGAGCATGTATGGAGAATGGAGTCATGTGTAGAAGTTCACGCAAATGAGGAAAGTTCTCTGAGCGTCATTTACTTGGGAGTGTCCAGGAACACTTTTTTTATATGGCTCAAACAGCTCACAACTTCCGGTGTTAGACCAAGTATCCTCTAAGTAGCCAAAGGACATCCGTTTGAAAGTCCTAAAGTGAGAAGGCAAACCACTCCTCCCCAGGGTTATGCGCTCTGTTTGGGAACCCCCACATAAAAAAGACCCCAATGAAAAGTGGTTTAAGTAGTAAAGTATAATGCTATAAGAAATGCATTTCTGAACAGTATAATATACAGTTTCGATGCATCCGAAGTTCACTTTTCTTTTGTTTCCATTCACATACTTAGTTCTCAGGATGGCTAGAAAACTTAAAGTCAATGTGAGTGCCAGGTCATTGGGAAAGGGTCTACAGAAGATATAGACAGTCTAAGCAAAAGAAGGTTGATAGAAATTTTAGGATTCATCCTGTGCCGGTAGTTTGTCACTTTGTTCCACAATTCTTGAGTTTGCATGAAGCAGAATTCACTCTAGAGATAAGGATATAGATGAGGGTCTGCTATCTGCAAAACTCATCAGCTTTACGATTTCTAGCGAATCCACCTTCACCATGCACTTTTAAGTATGCATCATTTTCAGAAATATCCCTATTCAATTAAAACCTCCAACTAGTTTCAGTGTGCTGAAGGCCTATGACGTTGCAATGATATTACGGTGAATACTTAGCTCCTTAGGGTAAGTTTTATATCGGCACATTAGATATACAGCCTCAATGAGGCTCCTATTCTTGAAGATAGTTGATTAGCCTTGAAGGGTGAAACTCTTTTTAGTTCTACAGAAAGTCTGCGACAGAATGTCCATTCCTTCAACCTTCCCCTTTTGAACAAATATAAAAGGATACCATGTGTAAAATAACACGAAAGTGTAAAGAAGAGTGAAGATGGAGTTGAAATTGTATGCAAACAGACAAAAATCTAATAAATGTCCTCATGCACGTGCACAAATATCTGGAGCAAAGCCCAAAGAGCATAAACAACGGCGGCGCTTGAGAAAAGTGTAGAATAACAAAAAGCTTCAAAGCATGATGCCGTCGATGAGCCGTCGCTCAGAATGCGGCAAAATTCAATTCTTTTGAGCAGGTAATCGCACACAAATCCGTCTGCTAAATCCTCACAAGAACGTCCGAGGTAATTACGATACTTTCTTCGCAGCATTACACTGTGCAGCAGACGCCAGTTCCGTGACAGCGCGCATTAGCAAGGGCTACAATAATGCAACAACAAAGACTGTAATCAAGACAATGCCAAAATTGATTGTGCTTTTCACTGTGACAACAAAGGCAACGGTCATAAAGCTGTCGGGAGTGCATTATGCCGACGGAGTCCTGTTTGCATACAAACATACAAAAATATTTTTAGACGGCACACTCACACGCTGCTCCTGCAAAATGGATGAATATTTCCTTTCATTAAATTTTCCCAAACCTCTAAGGCATCACTGAGAGCTTCGTAGGGCTTCTATATTAAATTTGCTTTGAATACATTGTATATATGTGTGTGTTTGTCCACTCGCCTCATTTATTTGATTTCTGTCACGTGTCGTTTTATCCCCCACTGAAAGGAACGACGCTAGCACTCACTTGCTCGCTGGCTCGCCTAATATCCTTTGACAGCGTAACCAATAACGGTGGATTTAATGCATGCACGTGCTGCAGCTGTACAACGGATTCCAGGCTTACTGCTTCCTGCTGCCTCACTTGTCGCTCTGTGCCTGCTTACATATGCGAAATTGTCGAAAAATTAAAAAAGAAAAAAACTAAAAATTTGGACTTAAATGAAATGCCGGAACTTGCCACGGAAATGCGCAGCCATTAAAATGCGTATGTACTGTTGCAAGCCTGGTAAAGGAGGAGGTGGTGGTGGCAGTGTAGAAGCCTTATCAAGTTGTAAAAATCGATTGCGGCGGCAACGACCCTTCGAGCACGTCACACGCTTATAGCAGCACCGTTATACCAGACATTTTTCATATGAAAAAGTGTATTTGGCACGCGCATGCGCAGTTCGCACGACCATTTTGTTTTCGTTGAAACTCTGCCTTAACTGCCTTGAGGAGGTGCTTCGGTGCTTCACATTCGGCTCCATGGCAGCCATTGCTGCGCGTCAATCACTGAGAGCTGCCGAAAATCTAATTTCCTTGCACGCTCTGGCAGTCGCTCTCGCGCATCCTGCTGTTACACCGTGACATAACGGTGCTTTTGGAGACTTTTTATTTGTAGTTATTTTTTGTTGTAAGTCGATGTATTTGGTTTGCACCGAGATTGCTATCAATCATACTACATTTTCCATCATATGTAATAAACATAAATACGTGTGGACATGCAACATGCCACAAATCACTATAGCGTCTAACAAGCCATGTAAAGTGTCCAGCAACATGCTGCAGTCTACAGCTCATGCAAATATGTAGCACGTGTTGCTTATGCTGTTGACCAAATCGCAATGGCATCTAAGTTCACGAGTCCGCACAGGCTTCCTGCAACTGCAAGTTGCAAGTAAAATGCTTGCCACGGACAGTTAACAGTGGTTGGGGAAAGCATTTGAAGGAAACATTTGAAACATCATTAGGTTCAAGGGAAATTTCATTGTAACGCTGAAGTTCAGGAGTTATCTGAAAATAATAGTCAATAACTCAATCTTTGCGAGGTTGAAACCTTTTACCTCTAGTAACTTTTAATTCAGGAACTAGTAGTCTGGTTATATAAGGAACCACATAGTATATGGCACTTTTGGTCTTTGACGATACCACATGCCATGCCATTACGTAGTCATTAGGAGAAGCCATTCTTAAGAATCGCGACTCTAATGTTACGTCTTCCGTGGAGCCTTCAAATGTTTGTAGCTTTGCCTTCGCAATGTAAGGCAAGTGCATAAGAGATGCTTCATTGTCTCACTGTTGGCTTGCTCTTAACATTTCATGCAGTCTTCCCAATCTGACAGCCGCGTTCGGCCTACGTGCGCCGCTACCAGACTGTGACTAGTGAGTATTCTAATCAATCCTAGTCTGCTTTATGAATTTTGTATATTTCTACTCAACATGACTTTTGTAGTTTTGCCTTTCGGTAGATCGTTCCATAGCGTTTTGACCTCCCTTTTCGGATGACAGTCGTACAACACTTTTTGGAATGTAACACTTACTCATTGCGCTCGATGCCTTTTGACCTGCCACCGACTAGAAGTGAAATCGCTTTTCTTTAAACTGTTATATCTGAATATCAAATATCAACTTTTATGATTTTTCTCTCCCACAAAATAAAAAACGTCGCGTAAATCTCGCTCTGCTCATAACTCCATCGACTGCAGACTTTGCCATTGCCAATGCTCAAAGGACCATAAATCTTCTGCAAATCATTTCTCTAAAATACTTCTGAAGCGGACTCATCAGATGATGGCACTGTCCATGCCTCCACTCCATATAGCAGCACGGGAATGCTGATGGACTTGTAGGGTTTGTTTTTTTTTTTTTTCGTCGAGAGAGCACTTTACTTTGCAATGGTCATAAAAGCAGTTCTATTTCGTGCTGTCGAAGGCGGCTTTGAAGTGGAGAGTAAGGTCGATTTTTCCTTCACGGGTATTTTCGAAGATTTGGCTAATGGTGAAAATTTAATCGATAATAGATTTTCAGGGCTAAAAACTCACTGACGAAGTCCAATCAATTTATTGACATTCCGTATAGCTAATATCAATGCGATTACTCTTCCATCAAAACTGTTGGAATCACTGCCATTAAATATTGTTGCAACAGCCAAGCGGCAACTTTATGTGGATTCGCAGGAATAAGTTTTCGAAAGTAATTTTTGAGATAAGGCCGTCTCCTTAGAAAGATCTATGGTCCATTATGCCCCCTCCTACTATAACAATACTTCGTTTAACCCAGTCAAATCAAGGAATCTTCTCTGTTATTGGTGGTAACCAAGTTTTTGTGCTCTGGTGTCCCTGCTTTTTGATCACAGAAGCGGCACAGATACGTGGAGCAGTTTCCAAATATATACATATGACATCGTAGCCTGAAGCGACCTGTGTAAAATGCCATAAGCTGCCTTAATTTGTTTCTGGGAAGAACGATTACACCGTTTTGTTTCGAACTCTCCCACAAAGGGCCTCGCCTGTCGAAGTCCAGCTACTTGTTACCAGGAGCATTTTCTAGTATCCCTTTCGTAAACTACAGTTAACTATGTCTAAGAATTCGCCACTGCTTTCAGAGCACCAATCGAAAAAGACCGCAATTGTCACAGAACATCTATTGACTAATTTATTTCTAAATATTCTCCAAACCCAACCCACAGTAGAATCATACTTGAATACATAACATTGGTATATCGCCGCGATCACTTATAACAGTTACACCTCCAACTCTCGTCATAAGCGACAACATCTCCCCGACTGGAATGGCATGTAAATGTCCCGACTGTCCACAGCTGGCCACATGCTGAGCTCCTGAACTCCATTTAACGCGCCGGTCCATATTTTGTGTAGGCAAAAATACGCGACTATTGTCGTTGTTGTTGTTGTTTATCATTGTTTTTGCAATTTATGCCGTACACTATCCACCATTCAAATCTTTACTATGGAATGTCAACGTGTACACCGTCGCTTGTTCCTGCCACGAAGCAACGGAATCGTACAACAAATACAACAACAGTGTGTACGATTCCTGCGCGCAGCACAGCGGAGAATATGCAAATTATTTTAGTCACAGAGGTAATCCTTCATGCGAAGTACAAGCCATGAAGGTAGACTAACAGCTGAGGGGGAAGGAAGGTGGGTAAAGAGAATGCAACATTGTTGCTAAGAAGCATGTTAAAAATTCTGTATATACATATATACGACTGCGTGTGTGTATGTAGAACTCCCCCGCCAACTGTAGGCACTTGTACATTCGTATATGTATGTGTGTCAGTCTTAGCTTCTTAACTGTGGACTTTGTTAGTTAAACGCCAGTTGGAGTTGAAGTTACAATGGACAACTATGGTTTGGGTTTGGAGGGAGTTGGGATCAAGCAAACAATCATATACAAGTGACACCCATTGCAGGATCAAAAGATCAAATCTGGAAGTTGTGTTGTAAGGCACAAAAACAAAAATACAACAGCAACAAAAATGAACATTGCAACTCTTTCCGGGAATTAAGGTGGAAAAAGGTGAACTAGTGAAGCTGTAGTTGCAGCCGGCGAAGTTAGCCAAGGCTGCTTCTTGCCTGCTAAAAGGGGCAGTGTGGGAGCTGCAACAGCAGCTGTCGAGGTGTTGCGGCGTGTTGTTTAGGTTCCTAGCAGATTTCCTACAACATTCATGGCAAATACAGTTGTTTTTGTTATTTTTGTTGTTACCAATTTTTGTTGTTGTGTTGTTGCGGTTTTTGTTATTGTTGAAATTTTAGTATTGTTGTATTTTTGTTGTTGTTCTCATTTTTGTTATTGTTGTAACTTTTGCCGTTGTTGTTGTTGTAGTTGTAATTTTTGTTGTTGTTATAGTTTGAGCAACATTCATGCCATACCGTGTCTGGGATCCAAATTGCGCACACAGGACGGCTTTGTTAGCCATCCAGTTGCCTGTTGCAAGTTGTAAGTTGCCACAGTTGGTAGTTGGTGGTTGGTCGCTGATCGCTAGGAGTACGAAGATGAGATACTTGCATCCTGATTACAGTTGAGACATAGCACTACATACCGCTGTAACTGGCCGCATGCGAATGTCTGCGATAGTTGCTGCAATAATTGCACAAATGCCACAAAGGCTGTGATATTTGCTTTTTTCGTTGTTGTTGTTATTTACTTTTCCTTTTTGATTTTCTAGTTACGAGCGCACAGCTGCAAAGAAATATTACTACAACTGCTAACTGCCAACTGCAACTACTAAATGCAACATCAACGGCCTGGACCAAGCTACATACATACAAATGTATGGTAAGTGTGTGTGTGTTTGTGTGTGTTTAGTTGCTATTACAGCCGTCGCGTCGCTTCAGTTTAGGGAAACATTTTGACTTAATATTTTCACCGCATAACCATGAAGGCTATCAGCTCCCCATGCATCCTACCACCTAACCTCCTTCACTCGCCCTGCGAGCTCTGCTCTCCCATCGACTTTCGTTTCCACACGCCACAATCAACGCTGGCAGCTGCTGCCTAACTTTGGCGAATGCCTAGCAACTAGGTACTATGTCTTGCGGCTGCTTGGGCACAGCAATATCTGCTGGTTCGTTAGCTGCTCGCTTTACTTGCCGCTTTGCAAGTTGGCCGTACTCATGGGCATCTTTAGACATAGCGCTCCTGAGGCGTTTCTTTCCTGCGCTTTACTGTTGTTGCGTTTTTTCCTTATTCTTCATTGAGTCGAGTCTGTCGTGTTGGCAGCGCGTGATTTGCGATTTTATCATTCCGAATTGAAATGAAATAATTTAAAAAGTTATCATGACATTAAATGTGGCTATTAAGCTGGCCTAAGCATATAGCAGGCGCGATTGCATTTCTCCATGTTGCACGACAGCGTGGCTTGTGCAATGAGGAAATGTGTGTTAGCGATTGTTTCGGTACTTTTTGTGGGTGACTCAGGTCGGAGGTTATAGTAATTTTTTTCATCTTTTGAATCTTGATTCAGAAAGGCTTAGCTACCATTTTTTTTTTTAAGAGCTTTATAACTTAACACGAAATTAGTTTAACTAAACAAACTCAAAAGCTCGAAACATTACTGACACGTATGTGACCATCTAATTTCAAGAAGTTTTATAAGTATAAACCCAACTAACTTTGACAGTTTCTATGTTCCCTCTTTCCTCATTCTAGTTCAGCTGGTTCCCAAATAAGGTATTTTCCTGTACGATAGGGAAATTATCAACCAAAATTTTCATAGTCACTCTAATTGGTATGCCATGTTGTTAGACTTAGGTTTTTAATTGGGATATGTGGGCGGGGCGAAGCCTCTTGATGATAAGTGTGCTTCTGCACAGATGGTTCGTTGCTTAGGGGAAAGACGGGAGGTAGAGTCTTTTTCCGGGAGCTCTCCATCAACTTTAATCCAGACTACCAGACCAGTGTGCAGTGCAGCATCTTTCAAGCAGAGGAGGCTGCCATCAAGGTAACAGTATATATGTGATTTTATTCCGACAGCAGAGCCGTAATGCTCTCCTTGAGTTCACTGATAATATGCTCAAGACTTGTTAACAATAAGATGAAGCTACTTTGTTATCCGACTTGTTTGGGACGCCGGCTCGCAGCGGAACGCTGGAAGCTGTAAACCCGGTGAGTTTGCTAAAGAGGTATCCCCTCGCTTATCCCTATTTCATCAAAGTGACAACGACAAACGCTTGTCAGAAACCATAGCTGCAAAACCCCTCTGACAGAAAGTGGATCTCATGAGGTCTTCTGAACAACCTGCTCTCAGCAAGGTGCATTTCGCCATCGTGGGAGGTGTTCTGACCTTACACTGTCCAATAAGTACACGTGCGATAAGCTTACAAATCTTTTCGGACACAAATTGCCAAAGCAAGCAAAGTATGGAAGAGGACGCGGTGAAACTTTCCAGACACTTTCTTATCAGCAGTCCATGTTTTGCTTAACTGACGTTAAAACTGCTCTGTATACTAATTTTCGACGAGAATGGCGAAGCCGCCTTAATAAATTTGTCATAGTGTCAAAGTACTTCGTCGATCTGGTAATCCATATCTAGAAGTTTTAGAAATCACAAAGTACCAGCGTTCACAGCTGTACAAGTGGGACCCTGCGTCACCTAGGCGCTTCTATCTAACCTAATCCAACAGATTCCGTTTAAAATCGTATTTTAAATGAACTAATGTGAGTCAGATTTGAACAGATATCATAATACCGAACTTCAATTTAAGGACCGACTACTTTTCAAAGCCGTGTCTTTCATATCAACGTAAATTAAGGAAGTAAGAGATTTTTCAGTTATATAGTGTCTAAAAGCATCCAATAATGGCAATTGCCGAAAAGTCTTATGTCCGGAAAATGAGCACTGAAATCCCGGGTACTTTAAGGACTTCTTCCTCTGAGCTTTCTTGAAGTGCCTAGTATAGATCAAGTTGATTTCGAGCCTTGAAGGCTTTCACGAGATTAAACACCCAGTATTCGATATCCGGAGCTATCAGACCCAATGATTATCGATCTGAAGCACAGAAGCAGCACTATAATTTAGTAGTATGGTGTTGTCCGACCCATTGAAACCCGATAAAATAAAATCCAACTATGTATATAAGCCACATTGCAATCCAACCAAAGCAGAATGCACATACAAATTTATTTTCTGTTTAATGTAAAATTTTCCAATTTCAGGCTCTACTTCACTTCCCAAGCGAACGCGCGTAAAGCTTTAAATCATACGCTTTCTGCAATTTCTCATTCCTGCAAAGCGATGCTCAAAACGAAACTGAGTCACAAAGCGCCAGCGGGCATGACAAAGAATTGATATAGCCATGCAGAGCCACTCACACAACCAAACTTACATGTGTATAGCGGGTGAGACAGGCGGACAAGCCGTCAAGGCGGATTGCCGAAGTCAGCGAATGAGACATAGGTCGAGGAAGGCGGCGTTAAAGGCTTCATACTATAAGAATTTATGATGTATGTATGTGTGTATATTATAAGACAGTCTGCGAGACAGTTCGATTAAACGAAACTAAATGAAAACGGCGTTATGCAAATTCGCAAATTTATGAGCTACGTCGGAGCATTAAGTCATTTCCATGGTTGACATACGCACACCAAACCATTGAAATTTATATGGGAGCAACGACAAAGCGCGACCACAAACACACATGCGCATAAGTATGTGTGTATGCATGTGCAGAGAAAGTATTAACTCCCCGACCATTCCAGAAAATGAAAAACCAATTGACAATGCAATCTTGACTTAGCCAAGTGGCTTTTAGCGTTTAAGCTCCCTGGCCATACGACAGAGCACGAGCGCCTAAAATGGGAGCGGACTACAGTGTTGGCGGCGGGCAGTTGCAACGTCTGTCGTCGTGTGGAGTGCCGAAAATTGAAATAAGCCAAGTCGAGGCAATGTTTTGGCTTGATTGTCTGGCTTCTGGTGGCTGCGCCTGCGCCTGAGCCTGGCTTGACAAGCACGGCTTAAATCGTGTGCTGTGATATTAATCGCTTTGCTGGGAAATGTCATGTCAATGAATGTCGCAACATGGTTACGTGGAATTTTTTGCGCGTGACAACAACAATGTATTTAGTTGGACAACAACAAAATTGTTTCTTTTTTTGGATTTTTTTTGGGATTTGAATTTTTGTATTGTTTTTTCGCTTTTTTGTCGGTTTGTTGTTGTTTTGTTATTATTGTTTTTATCATTGTTCTTCCAATACAGGTGAGAGATGTTATTCTTGCTCTTTTCTTCCCTCTGTTTCACTTTTCTTAGAATTTCTATTTTTTTTTATTATGTTGTTGTTGCAATAAAAGAAAAAAATTCTATTTTTGGGTCTTAATTTGTATAGTTGTTTTTCTATTTACAACCCCATTAGTTGTTGTTTTGTCTTGTTGTTGTTGCTTGTAGTGTTTGTTGTTGTACCTCCAACAGTTGCCACACATGTTGTTGTTTTTCTTAGCAATTTACATACTTTTATTGGCTTTGCAATTTTAATTCCTTTTGTTGTTATAATTTTACTTTTTTTTTTGTTGTTTTTAACCTTATTGTTTGTTGTAGCCTTAACGTCAGACAAGAGCAAGATGCATTGGCTGAAAATTTATAGCTTCTACGCATCATGCAGCTAAAGAAGTACAGGTTGTAAGTCTCTTGTTGTATGCAACATTAATCGGTTTACTTTGTGGCATGCTTAACGGGGCTTTGGCAGCAGCTGAAAATACTTGTACTTCATGCTACAATCAACAGGAATTTACTTTTTGAGTAAATGTAGACAAACGGTTGCATGCAGCTACCAAACCCGCAACCTTGTCACAGCCTCTTTCTACTACACTTTACTGTTGTTGTTTTTTTCGGCAGGGTTGATTTCTGCACCCATTGTAATTTAAACCACGAAAAAATGGGATTCTAATGCCAAACGCCTGTTTATATGCAATGAACCGTGATTTTTATCACACTAATGACGCGCTGTTCTATATTTTAGAAACATTATACCGTTACAATTATCAGCAGACGCGTGTTGGGCACGTGTACTGATTAGTTTGTGAACAGCGAAATACATAAGCGAGTCTCAAGTCGGAAATATAGCGAAATGCGACAACCAATAGACGCCGTTGTACACTGACAGGGGTTACTAGATATAAATCTGTTTTAATGGGCCCAACATTTTCCGAATTTCCATTTGTTGTACAAAACGGGTAGTAAAGCTAGTCACAACCGTTAAAACCCTCATAAGCCTCGTATTTTATAAATCAGCCAAACAGAAAGCTTACATCTGTGACCCGTCGAAACAACCAACGGCAGACCTTGCATCTGGTGCCCGGGAAAGATTTTCCCATAATTGCATGGTATAACAGCAGTGTTTGCGGCTACGTTGTAGATGTTTTTGTTGTTATGTTATATATGTTTTTGTCGTTACCATACACAGAAAGGATGTTCTCTTCGACAAACTTAGACGTGCCACATATTTGCCTCGAACAATCACGCCCTCTCTCTCTCTCACGCTTGATGGCGCTCTCAGTTCGCATTTGCTCGGTGTCGCTCTTCATACCTGCGTCCTGCGCAAAGCCAAGCTCTCGTTCCTGTGGTAAAGCTCCCCAATTTGTTACTGTTAGTCTGGTTGCTATGGCAATATGGCGTTTGTCAATTGCAAGCGCACTTGCCTTAACGGTATTTGGTTTTCGTCTGTATACGACTGTGTTTTGGGGAGCAAGTATCCAATAAAGTTGAAGGTGTATTTGTGGGGCAATATACATACTATGTATACCAAACATACGATTTCTACATGCCATGAATTCGTTCGTGGCAGCCATTTTGAATATGCTAATTACTAGTACTCCTCGTTTTTATGTAAAAAATAGTGGCGACGTCAGTATTGATTTTTCTTATCCTGCTTGGGTACACAAAAGATTCCATTGTACTACAATGGTTGCTTTAAATTTTGTCTATAATGAATTTTCAGGACTTATTTAATATTGACTTGAATATTGGAAACATATGGAAATATGATTTCAATGGCAATAACATTGCCACAAGAGTCATCTTTTAAGTAAAAGATAAAGCTTTTTATCTCATATATTAAGTTCTCTTCCAACAGACGTATTTTACGGACTCTACCAATGCGATGGCAGGTTTTGACCCAAAACTCTTTTAAAATTGCTTCGAGCTCCTACAATAACAACAGTGGCTTATATTAGCCCAAACTTATCTTGCTAGCAGATCTTATCTACTTCATATGTAGCATGTTACAATGCCGGCGGAACACAATCAAGCATTATCTTCATGATACTCGTGAATGTAATCGATCTAAATACGTCTCAAGAAATTTCCAAAAACTTACTTCTTCTAAAGTTGGTAAATACAAAGTGCTCTAGTTTCCCTAAAAGAGCTTAATTGGTCCTCAGCCTCCAATTCATGTATGCGGCTACGTCTCATATGGTTCATGCCTTGAGTACAATTTTCGATTACTTGTTCGAGTATTTTGACTGGTAACTGGCTTGCTCCAAGGCCTGAATTAAAGGGGAATTGTCCGCATAGACTTTAGACCTCATGCATCCCTACAAGAAAATGTCCAATGGTGTGATATCACACAATCTTGATGGCCAATCGACAAGCCCAAAATGTGAAATTATCTGCTCACCACCGTCTTGTTGAAACCAAACGAGCTTTAATTTCAGGCATCAAATAGTCGGTTATCATGGCGCGAAAATGGTCACCATTGATGGTTATGTTTTAACTTGGAACGATGACTCCACCGGCCTACAAACCACATCAAAACGTAGTTTTTTTCTGAATGAAATGACAGCTCTTGAATCTGTTTAGGTTGCTTTTCATCCCAAATGCGACAATTATACTTGTTTACATGCCCATGGTGCCAGAAATGGTCCTCATTACCGAATAAAATTTAGCACGAAAACTTCAGATCTTCTTGAAACTTTTCAAGAGCCGATAAAGCGAAGCGATGTGTCTTGGGAAGATCGAGTGACTTCGGTTCTTGCACAAGCTGTATTTTGACCTAGTTGCTCGGACCGGCGCCAAATGGACTCTCCATGGTCGCCGTATACACTCTCAGCTATGGCTGCTATGTTTTCTTCACTGCGTGATGGACGTGGTCTATTCGATCGAATATTATCCATTAATGACTGCTGGGTCTCAAGACGAGTGATAGTGTTGCGAATAATACGCTCAGTGGATCGACTGTGTTCACCATAACTAGAGCAAAGCACGCGAAACGAATTCTTTAGAGAACGTGGGTTTACGCAATAAAGTTAACCGATTTGTAAACGTTGTTCAATCTAAAGTCTTTCCATGATGAAATGTGAAACAATGCTGAACAAAAATAACATGAATCACTCTTGATCCGTCAAAAGACGGATATTGAAAAGAGTACCTCTGCTTGAATCATTTTCGGATTAAAAAATCTTTAAAATATGTCCTTAAGTCTATTTAGTCTGTTTGCTTTTTGTACTTATTTCTAAGTTCACAAACCTCTGTCATATAAAATTAAGTTTGTGAAATTCTTCTGAATTTCTGAGCAATCGAACTTTAATCGTTACATTTTTTCGAAAAGTATAAGTACATGCAAAACAAACCAAAAATATTCCAAAAATCTCAACTCCCCTATCTCCAATTCTAAACATGTTTATGTCAACATGCATTCGATTTACACGAAAATGTGTTTGTTCATAATATATTCGTGATTTGAGGAAAAAAGGAATAAAATAAATTAACCATTTGATTGCTTAACAAATACTTTAAAGTCGAAACAATCAAAAGCGTTGACAGATTTTGATTTCTATGCAAATTTCGCATGAACGAGTGCCCAATTTGATATGCAAATTCGCGACACACACACACTCAGATAAATACATTATATAGTGATACATTTATGCGCATTGCAAGTAAGCGATTCCTAAAAAAGTCAGCGTGAAACGCCTTAAAAATCGCTCGAACATCGAGCTCGAGCACTCTTTGATGAAAATGTACAAAATCCAAATTGATTTCTGTCGACGCGATGTTTGCATAATTTGCTACACGAGCCAAGCAAAAGAGCGAATTCAATTCAAAAGTGAAATAGTAATTGAGGCAGATAGGGACTTTGCGAATGGCAATTGCGGCGATTAAAGGTTAAATACTTGATATAGGATGAAATTTTATGTTAAATTACGTCACAGTTAAAGCGGAAAAGTATCGCTTATTTGATCTGAAGGTGTTTTCGATGCTTTTAGAAAGCTAGCGATAATTAACGGTCAAAACAGCTATTTAAAATGTGAATTTAAAAGAGATATTATTTTTGAACAGTAGAAAACCTTTGATCTATTATGAAGGCAACTTCAACTATAATTCATCATGGGATCACCCTCAGAAACATATATTGGCGGCGTCGATTTGAGCAAATAGTGCAGAACCACTTAAATTGATCCATCGAAAACAATGTTCTCTGTACTCCCCATGAAAAGACATTCAGAAATAAGCATTAATTGGAGAACCGGAGATACAACGAAAGCTAAAAGTAACTTTTATATTATATAAGTGGGTTCTTGGTATTAGCTTATGGAATATGATGTTGAATCCATATATTTCTGAAAGTAATGTCGATATTTTTCATACCAAATTCATAAAGATATAAACTCACTTGAAAAAAAAATAAAACCAACCCTTTTATATTCAAAAATTTTAGAGCAGAGACGACTTTAAGGAAATATAAGGCTATCAATCAAATTTCTCATAAAAATATCTCACAGAATGAGTGATAATTCTAGAGAAAAGTCAACCATAGCTATTGAGATCTATGAGATGAGATATACGCATATTTGCTATCTGAAGGACTCATTAAAAAAACTATGTTCGGTGTTCGGTACTTAAGGTCTCAAAAATTTGTCCATTTTTATAGCTTGGCCTGTTTTGAATTCTGAAACTTATCGATGTTGACTGAATGATTTTTATACTCTCGCAACAATGTTGCTAAAGAGAGTATTATAGTTTTGTTCACATAACGGTTGTTTGTAAGTCCTAAAACTAAAAGAGTCAGATATAGCGTTATATATACCAAAATGATCAGGGTGACGAGTAGAGTTGAAATCCGGATGTCTGTCTGTCCCTCCGTCTGTCTGTCCGTCCGTCCGTGCAAGCTGTAACTTGAGTAAAAATTGAGATATCATGATGAAACTTGGTACTCGTATTTCTCAGCTCCATAAGAAGGTTAAGTTCGAAGATGGGCAAAATCTGCCCACTGCCACGCCCACAAAGTGGCGAAAACCGAAAACCTATAAAGTGTCATAACTAAGCCATAATAAAGATATTAAAGTGAAATTTAGCAAAAAGGATCGCATTAGGGAGGGGCATATTTGACCGTAACTTTTTGGAAAAGTGGGCGTGGCCCCGCC